>NW_026893693.1:0-300000 GCF_032452875.1 Bos javanicus | reverse complement strand
CATGCAATGATCACGTGGCACTCATGCACTGATCACCTGGTTGATCATACTCTGCTCACGAAACTGATCATGCACACATCAGGTGGCTATCATGCACTGCACACGTGGCTGGGCATGCAATAATTCCGTAGCTACCATATACTGGTCACGTGACTGATCATGCACAGATCACGTAAATGATCATGAACACTTCACGTGACTGATCATGCACTGATCACGTGGTTATCATGCACTGATCACGTGGCTATCATGCACTGATCACGTGGCTGATCACACAAGTATCACGTGACTCATCATGCACTGATCACGTGGCTGTCATGCACTGATCACGTGCCTGGTCATGAACAGATCACGTGACTTCTCATGAAGTGATCACGTGGCTATCATGCACTGATCACGTGGCTTTCATGCACAGATCACGTGGCTGATCATGCAATGATCAGGTAACTACCATGTACTAGTCACGTGACTGATCTTGCACTGATCTCGTAACTGATCATGCACTGATCACGTGGCTGATCATGCACTGATCACGTGGCTGATCATGCACTGATCATGTGGCTATCATGCACTGCTCACGTGGCTGACCATGCAATGATCACGCAGCTACCATGTACTGGTCACGTGACGGATCATGCACTGATCACATAAGTGATCATGCACTGATCACCTGGCTTATCATGCATTTATCATGTGACTCATCATGTGCTGATCATGTTTGTTGTCATACACTGATCATGTGCCTCTGGAGGCAATGAACAAAGAGCTGAGTAGGCATGAATCAAACAGTCATCAGGCAATAATCATGGAACTCAGCTGTGAGAAATCATGCTGCTCAGCTGGCAATAATCAAGTAGATGAGCAAGCAGGAATTACGCAACACAATTGTCAATTGTAAAGGAGATGACAGGCAGGAATCTTGCAACTCAGCTGGCAATTGTCAAGCAGATGAGCAAGCAGTAATCACGCAGCTCAGAAGGCCCTGATCACGTGACTGAGCATACACTGTTCACGTGGCTTATCACACACGTATCACGTGAATGATCATGCACTGATCACGTAATTGTATGCACTGAACTTGTGGCTATCATGCACGGCTCACGTGGCTGATCATGCAATGATCACGTAGCTACCATATACTGGTCACGTGACTGATCATGTGGCTGATCATGCACTGATCACGTGCCTGGTCATGCACAGATTACATGACTGATCATGCACTGATCACGTGACTGATCATGCACTGATCACGTGGCTGATCATACACTGATTACCTGACTGATCATGCACTGATCACGTGAGTGATCATGCACTGATCACGTGACTATCATGCACTGATCACATGGCTGGTCATACACTGATCACGTGCCTGGTCATGCACAGATTACATGACTGATCATGCACTGATCACGTGACTGATCATGCACTACTCACGTGGCTGATCATGCAATGATCATGTAGCTACCATGTACCAGTCACGTGACTGATCATACACCCATCAGGTGACTGATCATCCACTGATCACGTGGCTATCATGCACTGATCACATGGCTGATCATACACTGACCACCTGCCTGATCATGCACAGATCACGTGACTAATCATGAACTGATCACGTAGCTATCATGCACTGTTCACCTGGCTGATCATGCACTGATCACGTGGCTATTATGCACTGATCTCGTGGCTGAATATGCACTGTTCACATGGCTGATCACACCTGTCACGTGACTGATCATGCACTGATCACGTGGCACTCATGCACTGATCACGTGGCTGATCATACTCTGCTCACCTAACTGATCATGCACACATCACGTGGCTATCATGCACTGCTCACGTGGCTCGTCATGGAAATTATCACGTAGCTACCATATACTAGTCACGTGACTGACCATGCACAGATCACGTAAATGATCATGCACTGTTCACGTGACTGATCATGTACTGATACCGTGACTGATCATGCACTGATCACGTGGCTATCATGCTCTGCTCACGTGGCTGATCATGCAATGATCAAGTAATTGATCCTGCACTGATCACGTGGCTCATCATGCACTGATCACGTGGCTAGTCACACATGTATCACGTGACTGATCATGCACTGCTCACGTGGCTCTCATGCACTGATCACTTGACTATCATGCACTGATCACGTGGATATCATGCACTGATCACGTGGCTGATCACACAAGTATGACGTGACTGATCATGCACTGATCACGTGGCTATCATGCACTGATATCATGCACTGATCACGAGGCTGATCACACACGTATCACGTGACTGATCATGCACTGATCACGTGACTATCATGCACTGATCACGTGGCTATCATGCACTGATCACGTGGCTGATCATGCAATGATCACGTATCTACCATGTATTGGTCAAGTGACTGATTATGCACTGGTCACGTAATTGATCCTGCCCTGATCACGTGGCTCAGCACGCACTGATCACGAGGCTGATCACACACGTATCACGTGACTGATCATGTACAGATCACGTGACTAATCATGAAGTGATCACGTGCCTATCCTGCACTGATCACGTGGATATCATGCACTGATCACGTGGCTGATCACACACGTATCACGTGTCTGATTATGCACTGATCACGTGGCTATCATGCACTGATCACGTGGCTGATCATGAAATGATCACGTAGCTACCATGCACTGGTCACGTGACTGATCACGCACTGATCAGGTAAGTGATCATGCACTGATCACGCGGCTGATCGTGCACTGATCACGTGACTGAGCATGCACTGATCACTTGACTGATCATGCACTGATCACGTGGGTATCATGCAATGCTCACGAGTCTGATCATGTACTGATCACGTAAATGATCATGCACTGATCACGTGGCTATCATGCACTGATCACGTGGCTGAACATGCACTGTTCACGTGGCTGATCACACACCTGTCACGTGACTGATCATGCACTGATCACGTGGCACTAATGCACAGATCACGTGGCTGATCATACTCTGCTCATGTAACTGATCATGCACACATCACGTGGCTATCATGCACTGATCACGTGGCTGATCATGCACTGATACCGTGACTGAGCATGGACTGATCACATGACTATCATGTAGTGATCACGTGACTTAATGGCGCTGATCATGTGACTGATCATGCGCTGATCATGTTTGCTATCATACACTGATCATGTGCCTCAGGAGGCAATAAACAAAGAGCTGAGTAGGCACGAATCAAACAGTCAGCAGGCAATACTCATGGAACTCAGCTGTGAGGAATCATGCTGCTCAGCTGGCAATAATCAAGCAGCTGAGCAGGCAGGAATTACGCAGCACAGCTGGCAATTGTCAAGCAGATGACAGGCAGGAATCGTGCAGCTCAGCTGGCAATTGTCAAGCAGATGAGCAGACAGTAATCACGCAGCTCAGCAGGCCCTGATCACGTGACTGAGCATGCACTGTTCACGTGGCTTATCATACACTGATCAAGTGATTGATCATGCACTGATCACTTGGATATCATGCACTGATCATGTGGCTGACCATACACTGTTCACGTGTCTTACCATGCACTGCTCACGTGGGTGATCATACACTGCTCACGTAACTGATCATGCACTGATCACGTGGCTATCATGCAGTGATCACGTGGCTGAACATGCACTGTTCACGTGGCTGATCACACACCTGTCACGTGACTGATCATGCACTGATCAGGTGGCACTCATGCACTGATCACGTGGCTGATCGTGCAATGATCACGTAGCTACCATGTACTGGTCACATGACTGATCTTGCACTGATCACTTAATTGATACTGCACTGATCACGTGGCTGATCACACATGTATCACGTGACTGATCATGTACAGATCACGTGACTAATCATGAAGTGATCACGTGGCTATCCTGCCCTGATCACGTGG
Source organism: Bos javanicus (assembly GCF_032452875.1). Lineage (NCBI taxonomy): Eukaryota > Metazoa > Chordata > Mammalia > Artiodactyla > Bovidae > Bos > Bos javanicus. Next base: position 296,075 of record NW_026893693.1, on the reverse strand, counting down.
ATATCATGCACTGATCACGTGGCTGATCACACACGTAACACGTGACTGATCATGCACTCATCAGGTGGCTATCATGCACTGATCACGTGGCTATCATGCACTGATATCATGCACAGATCACGTGGCTGATCACACACATATCACGTGACTGATCATGCACTGATCACGTGACTACCATGCACTGATCACGTGATTGATCATGCACTGATCACTTGGATATCATGCACTGATCACGTGGCTGATCATACACTGCTCACGTAACTGATCATGCATTGATCACGTGGCTATCATGCACTGATCATATGGCTGAACATGCACTGTTCACGTGGCTGATCACACACCTGTCACGTGACTGATCATGCAATGATCACGTGGCACTCATGCACTGATCACGTGGTTGATCATACTCTGCTCACGAAACTGATCATGCACACATCAGGTGGCTATCATGCACTGCACACTTGGCTGGGCATGCAATAATTCCGTAGCTACCATGTACTGGTCACGTGACTGATCATGCACAGATCACGTAAATGATCATGAACACTTCACGTGACTGATCATGCACTGATCACGTGGTATTCATGCACTGATCACGTGGCTATCATGTACTGATCACGTGGCTGATCACACAAGTATCACGTGACTCATCATGCACTGATCACGTGGCTGTCATGCACTGATCACGTGCCTGGTCATGAACAGATCACGTGACTTCTCATGAAGTGATCACGTGGCTATCATGCACTGATTATGTGGCTTTCATGCACAGATCACGTGGCTGATCATGCAATGATCAGGTAACTACCATGTACTAGTCACGTGACTGATCATGCACTGATCTCGTAACTGATCATGCACTGATCACGTGGCTGATCATGCACTGATCACGTGACTGATCATGCACTGATCACGTGGCTGATCATGCACTGATCACGTGGCTATCATGCACTGCTCACGTGGCTGACCATGCAATGATCACGCAGCTACCATGTACTGGTCACGTGACTGATCATGCACTGATCACATAAGTGATCATGCACTGATCACCTGGCTTATCATGCATTTATCATGTGACTCATCATGTGCTGATCATGTTTGTTGTCATACACTGATCATGTGCCTCTGGAGGCAATGAACAAAGAGCTGAGTAGGCATGAATCAAACAGTCATCAGGCAATAATCATGGAACTCAGCTGTGAGAAATCATGCTGCTCAGCTGGCAATAATCAAGTAGATGAGCAAGCAGGAATTACGCAACACAAGTGGCAATTGTAAAGGAGATGACAGGCAGGAATCTTGCAACTCAGCTGGCAATTGTCAAGCAGATGAGCAAGCAGTAATCACGCAGCTCAGAAGGCCCTGATCACGTGACTGAGCATACACTGTTCACGTGGCTTATCACACACGTATCACGTGAATGATCATGCACTGATCACGTAATTGTATGCACTGAACTTGTGGCTATCATGCACGGCTCACGTGGCTGATCATGCAATGATCACGTAGCTACCATATACTGGTCACGTGACTGATCATGTGGCTGATCATGCACTGATCACGTGCCTGGTCATGCACAGATTACATGACTGATCATGCACTGATCACGTGACTGATCATGCACTGATCACGTGGCTGATCATACACTGATTACCTGACTGATCATGCACTGATCACGTGAGTGATCATGCACTGATCACGTGACTATCATGCACTGATCACATGGCTGGTCATACACTGATCATGTGCCTGGTCATGCACAGATTACATGACTGATCATGCACTGATCATGTGACTGATCATGCACTACTCACGTGGCTGATCATGCAATGATCATGTAGCTACCATGTACCAGTCACATGACTGATCATACACCCATCAGGTGACTGATCATCCACTGATCACGTGGCTATCATGCACTGATCACATGGCTGATCATACACTGACCACCTGCCTGATCATGCACAGATCATGTGACTAATCATGAACTGATCACGTAGCTATCATGCACTGATCACCTGGCTGATCATGCACTGATCACGTGGCTATTATGCACTGATCTCGTGGCTGAATATGCACTGTTCACGTGGCTGATCACACACCTGTCACGTGACTGATCATGCACTGATCACGTGGCACTCATGCACTGATCACGTGGCTGATCATACTCTGCTCACCTAACTGATCATGCACACATCACGTGGCTATCATGCACTGCTCACGTGTCTCGTCATGGAAATTATCACGTAGCTACCATATACTAGTCACGTGACTGACCATGCACAGATCACGTAAATGATCATGCACTGTTCACGTGACTGATCATGTACTGATACCGTGACTGATCATGCACTGATCACGTGGCTATCATGCTCTGCTCACGTGGCTGATCATGCAATGATCAAGTAATTGATCCTGCACTGATCACGTGGCTCATCATGCACTGATCACGTGGCTAGTCACACATGTATCACGTGACTGATCATGCACTGCTCACGTGGCTCTCATGCACTGATCACTTGGCTATCATGCACTGATCACGTGGATATCCTGCACTGATCACGTGGCTGATCACACAAGTATGACGTGACTGATCATGCACTGATCACGTGGCTATCATGCACTGATATCATGCACTGATCACGAGGCTCATCACACACGTATCACGTGACTGATCATGCACTGATCACGTGACTATCATGCACTGATCACGTGGCTATCATGCACTGATCACGTGGCTGATCATGCAATGATCACGTATCTACCATGTATTGGTCAAGTGACTGATTATGCACTGGTCACGTAATTGATCCTGCCCTGATCACGTGGCTCAGCACGCACTGATCACGAGGCTGATCACACACGTATCACGTGACTGATCATGTACAGATCACGTGACTAATCATGAAGTGATCACGTGCCTATCCTGCACTGATCACGTGGATATCATGCACTGATCACGTGGCTGATCACACACGTATCACGTGTCTGATTATGCACTGATCACGTGGCTATCATGCACTGATCACGTGGCTGATCATGAAATGATCACGTAGCTACCATGCACTGGTCACGTGACTGATCACGCACTGATCAGGTAAGTGATCATGCACTGATCACGCGGCTGATCGTGCACTGATCACGTGACTGAGCATGCACTGATCACTTGACTGATCATGCACTGATCACGTGGGTATCATGCAATGCTCACGAGTCTGATCATGTACTGATCACGTAAATGATCATGCACTGATCACGTGGCTATCATGCACTGATCACGTGGCTGGACATGCACTGTTCACGTGGCTGATCACACACCTGTCACGTGACTGATCATGCACTGATCACGTGGCACTAATGCACTGATCACGTGGCTGATCATACTCTGCTCATGTAACTGATCATGCACACATCACGTGGCTATCATGCACTGATCACGTGGCTGATCATGCACTGATACCGTGACTGAGCATGCACTGATCACATGACTATCATGTAGTGATCACGTGACTTAATGGCGCTGATCATGTGACTGATCATGCGCTGATCATGTTTGCTATCATACACTGATCATGTGCCTCTGGAGGCAATAAACAAAGAGCTGAGTAGGCACAAATCAAACAGTCAGCAGGCAATACTCATGGAACTCAGCTGTGAGGAATCATGCTGCTCAGCTGGCAATAATCAAGCAGCTGAGCAGGCAGGAATTACGCAGCTCAGCTGGCAATTGTCAAGCAGATGAGCAGACAGTAATCACGCAGCTCAGCAGGCCCTGATCACGTGACAGAGCATGCACTGTTCACGTGGCTGATCACACACCTATCACGTGAATGATCATGCACTGATCACTTGGATATCATGCACTGATCACGTGGCTGACCATACACTGTTCACGTGTCTTACCATGCACTGCTCACGTGGCTGATCATACACTGCTCACGTAACTGATCATGCACTGATCACGTGGCTATCATGCAGTGATCACGTGGCTGAACATGCACTGTTCACGTGGCTGATCACACACCTGTCACGTGACTGATCATGCACTGATCAGGTGGCACTCATGCACTGATCACGTGGCTGATCGTGCAATGATCACGTAGCTACCATGTACTGGTCACATGACTGATCTTGCACTGATCACTTAATTGATACTGCACTGATCACGTGGCTGATCACACATGTATCACGTGACTGATCATGTACAGATCACGTGACTAATCATGAAGTGATCACGTGGCTATCCTGCCCTGATCACGTGGATATCATGCACTGATCACGTGGCTGATCACACACGTAACACGTGACTGATCATGCACTCATCAGGTGGCTATCATGCACTGATCACGTGGCTATCATGCACTGATATCATGCACAGATCACGTGGCTGATCACACACATATCACGTGACTGATCATGCACTGATCACGTGACTACCATGCACTGATCACGTGATTGATCATGCACTGATCACTTGGATATCATGCACTGATCACGTGGCTGATCATACACTGCTCACGTAACTGATCATGCATTGATCACGTGGCTATCATGCACTGATCACGTGGCTGAACATGCACTGTTCACGTGGCTGATCACACACCTGTCACGTGACTGATCATGCAATGATCACGTGGCACTCATGCACTGATCACGTGGTTGATCATACTCTGCTCATGAAACTGATCATGCACACATCAGGTGGCTATCATGCACTGCACACGTGGCTGGGCATGCAATAATTCCGTAGCTACCATATACTGGTCACGTGACTGATCATGCACAGATCACGTAAATGATCATGAACACTTCACATGACTGATCATGCACTGATCACGTGGTTATCATGCACTGATCACGTGGCTATCATGCACTGATCACGTGGCTGATCACACAAGTATCACGTGACTCATCATGCACTGATCACGTGGCTGTCATTCACTGATCACGTGCCTGGTCATGAACAGATCACGTGACTTCTCATGAAGTGATCACGTGGCTATTATGCACTGACCATGTGGCTTTCATGCACAGATCACGTGGCTGATCATGCAATGATCAGGTAACTACCATGTACTAGTCACGTGACTGATCATGCACTGATCTCGTAACTGATCATGCACTGATCACGTGGCTGATCATGCACTGATCACGTGACTGATCATGCACTGATCACATGGCTGATCATGCACTGATCACGTGGCTATCATGCACTGCTCACGTGGCTGACCATGCAATGATCACGCAGCTACCATGTACAGGTCACGTGACTGATCATGCACTGATCACATAAGTGATCATGCACTGATCACCTGGCTTATCATGCATTGATCATGTGACTCATCATGTGCTGATCATGTTTGTTGTCATACACTGATCATGTGCCTCTGGAGGCAATGAACAAAGAGCTGAGTAGGCATGAATCAAACAGTCATCAGGCAATAATCATGGAACTCAGCTGTGAGAAATCATGCTGCTCAGCTGGCAATAATCAAGTAGATGAGCAAGCAGGAATTACGCAACACAAGTGGCAATTGTAAAGGAGATGACAGGCAGGAATCGTGCAACTCAGCTGGCAATTGTCAAGCAGATCAGCAAGCAGTAATCACGCAGCTCAGAAGGCCCTGATCACGTGACTGAGCATACACTGTTCACGTGGCTTATCACACACGTATCACGTGAATGATCATGCACTGATCACGTAATTGTATGCACTGAACTTGTGGCTATCATGCACGGCTCACGTGGCTGATCATGCAATGATCACGTAGCTACCATATACTGGTCACGTGACTGATCATGTGGCTGATCATGCACTGATCACGTGCCTGGTCATGCACAGATTACATGACTGATCATGCACTGATCACGTGACTGATCATGCACTGATCACGTGGCTGATCATACACTGATTACCTGACTGATCATGCACTGATCACGTGACTGATCATGCACTGATCACGTGACTATCATGCACTGATCACATGGCTGGTCATACACTGATCACGTGCCTGGTCATGCACAGATTACATGACTGATCATGCACTGATCATGTGACTGATCATGCACTACTCACGTGGCTGATCATGCAATGATCATGTAGCTACCATGTACCAGTCACGTGACTGATCATACACCCATCAGGTGACTGATCATCCACTGATCACGTGGCTATCATGCACTGATCACATGGCTGATCATACACTGATCACCTGCCTGATCATGCACAGATCACGTGACTAATCATGAACTGATCACGTAGCTATCATGCACTGATCACCTGGCTGATCATGCACTGATCACGTGGCTATTATGCACTGATCTCGTGGCTGAATATGCACTGTTCACGTGGCTGATCACACACCTGTCACGTGACTGATCATGCACTGATCACGTGGCACTCATGCACTGATCACGTGGCTGATCATACTCTGCTCACTTAACTGATCATGCACACATCACGTGGCTATCATGCACTGCTCACGTGGCTCGTCATGGAAATTATCACGTAGCTACCATATACTAGTCACGTGACTGACCATGCACAGATCACGTAAATGATCATGCACTGTTCACGTGACTGATCATGTACTGATACCGTGACTGATCATGCACTGATCACGTGGCTATCATGCTCTGCTCACGTGGCTGATCATGCAATGATCAAGTAATTGATCCTGCACTGATCACGTGGCTCATCATGCACTGATCACGTGGCTAGTCACACATGTATCACGTGACTGATCATGCACTGCTCACGTGGCTCTCATGCACTGATCAATTGGCTATCATGCACTGATCACGTGGATATCATGCACTGATCACGTGGCTGATCACACAAGTATGACGTGACTTATCATGCTCTGATCACGTGGCTATCATGCACTGATATCATGCACTGATCACGAGGCTGATCACACACATATCACGTGACTGATCATGCACTGATCACGTGACTATCATGCACTGATCACGTGGCTATCATGCACTGATCACGTGGCTGATCATGCAATGATCACATATCTACCATGTATTGGTCAAGTGATTGATTATGCACTGGTCACGTAATTGATCCTGCCCTGATCACGTGGCTCAGCACGCACTGATCACGAGGCTGATCACACACGTATCACGTGACTGATCATGTACAGATCACGTGACTAATCATGAAGTGATCACGTGCCTATCCTGCACTGATCATGTGGATATCATGCACTGATCACGTGGCTGATTACACACGTATCACGTGACTGATTATGCATTGATCACGTGGCTATCATGCACTGATCACGTGGCTGATCATGAAATGATCACGTAGCTACCATGCACTGGTCACGTGACTGATCACGAACTGATCAGGTAAGTGATCATGCACTGATCACGCGGCTGATCGTGCACTGATCACGTGACTGAGCATGCACTGATCACTTGACTGATCATGCACTGATCACGTGGGTATCATGCAATGCTCACGAGTCTGATCATGTACTGATCACGTAAATGATCATGCACTGATCACGTGGCTGACATGCACTGTTCACGTGGCTGATCACACACCTGTCACGTGACTGATCATGCACTGATCACGTGGCACTCATGCACTGATCACGTGGCTGATCATACTCTGCTCATGTAACTGATCATGCACACATCACGTGGCTATCATGCACTGATCACGTGGCTGATCATGCACTGATACTGTGACTGAGCATGGACTGATCACATGACTATCATGTGTTGATCACGTGACTTAATGGCGCTGATCATGTGACTGATCATGCGCTGATCATGTTTGCTATCATACACTGATCATGTGCCTCTGGAGGCAATAAACAAAGAGCTGAGTAGGCACGAATCAAACAGTCAGCAGGCAATACTCATGGAACTCAGCTGTGAGGAATCATGCTGCTCAGCTGGCAATAATTAAGCAGCTGAGCAGGCAGGAATTACGCAGCACAGCTGGCAATTGTCAAGCAGATGACAGGCAGGAATCGTGCAGCTCAGCTGGCAATTGTCAAGCAGATGAGCAGACAGTAATCACGCAGCTCAGCAGGCCCTGATCACGTGAGTGAGCATGCACTGTTCACGTGGCTTATCATACACTGATCAAGTGATTGATCATGCACTGATCACTTGGATATCATGCACTGATCACGTGGCTGACCATACACTGTTCACGTGTCTTACCATGCACTGCTCATGTGGCTGATCATACACTGCTCACGTAACTGATCATGCACTGATCATGTGGCTATCATGCAGTGATCACGTGGCTGAACATGCACTGTTCACGTGGCTGATCACACACCTGTCACGTGACTGATCATGCACTGATCAGGTGGCACTCATGCACTGATCACGTGGCTGATCGTGCAATGATCACGTAGCTACCATGTACTGGTCACATGACTGATCTTGCACTGATCACGTAATTGATCCTGCACTGATCACGTGGCTGATCACACATGTATCACGTGACTGATCATGTACAGATCACGTGACTAATCATGAAGTGATCACGTGGCTATCCTGCCCTGATCACGTGGATATCATGCACTGATCACGTGGCTGATCACACACGTAACACGTGACTGATCATGCACTCATCAAGTGGCTATCATGCACAGATCACGTTGCTGATCACACACAGATCACGTGACTGATCATGCACTGATAACGTGACTACCATGCACTGATCACGTAGCTATCATGCACTGATCACGTGGCTGATCATGCAATGATCTCGTAGCTACCATGTACTGGTCACGTGACTGATCATACACTGATCACGTGGCTGCTCATGCACTGATCACGTGATTGATCATGCAATGATCACGTTACTGATCATGCACTGATCACCTGGCTATCATGCACTGCTCACGTGGCTGATCATTCAATGATAACTCAGCTACCATGTACTGGTCACATGACTGATCTTGCACTGATCACATAATTGATCATGCACTGATCACCTGGCTTATCATGCATTGATTATGTCACTGATCATGTGCTGATCATGTTTGGTGATATACACTGATCATGTACCTCTGGAGGCAATGAACAAAGAGCTCAGTAGGCAGGAATAAGTCAGCAGGCAATAATCATGGAACTCAGCTCTGAGAAATCATGCTGCTCAGCTGGCAATAATCAAGCAGATGAGCAGACAGTAATCACGCAGCTCAGCAGGCCCTGATCACGTGACTGAGCATGCACTGTTCACGTGGCTGATCACTGATCACGTGACTGATCATGCACTGATCATGCTGATGCACTTGATCACGTCTGATGATGCACTGATCACGTGACTGATCACACAGCTATCATGCACTGATCACTTGGCTGATCATGCACTGACTGATCAGGCAGTGATCATGGCACTATCATGCACTGATCACGTGGCATGCACTGATCAGGCCCTGATCACGTGACTGATCATGCACTGATCACGTGGCTATCCTTCACTGATCACGTGGCTGCACATACACTGATCACGTGCCTGGTCAGGCACAGATCACGTGACTACTCATGAAGTGATCACGTGGCTATCATGCACTGATCACGTGGCTATCATACACTGATCACGTGGCTGATCACACACGTATCACGTGACTGATCATGCACTGGTCACGTGGCTAACATGCACTGATCACGTGGCTGATCATGCACTGATCACGTGACTGATCATGCACTGATCACGTGACTGATCATGCACTGATCACGTGGCTGATCATGCACTGCTCACGTGGCTGATCATACAATGACTGATCATGCACTGGTCACATGACTGATCATGCACTGATCACGTAATTGATCATGCACTGATCACCTGGCTTATCATGCATTGATTATGTGACAGATCATCTGCTGATCATGTTTGGTGTCACACACTGATCATGTGCCTCTGGAGGCAATGAACATAGAACTGAGTAGCACGAATCAGTGAGCAGGCTATAATCATGGAACTCATCTCTGAGAAATCATGCTGCTCAGCTGGCAATAATCAAGTAGATGAGCAGGCAGGAATTACGCAGCACAGGTGGCAATTGTCAAGAAGACGACAGGCAGGAATCATGCAGCTCAGCTGGCAATTGTCAAGCAGATGAGCAGACAGTAATCACGCATCTCAGCAGGCCCTGATCACGTGACTGAGCATGCACTGTTCACGTGGCTGATCACACACCTATCACGTGACTAATCATGCACATATCACGTGGCTCTCATACACTGATCACGTGATTGCGCATGCACTGATCACTTAATTGTATTCAATGATAACGTGGCTATTATGCACTGATGACGTGGCTGATCATGCACTGATCACGTAGCTATCTTGCACTGATCACTTGGCTGATCATACACTCATCTCCGGAATGGTCATGCACTGATCACGGTGCTATCATGCACTGATTACATGACTCAACATGCACTGATAACGTGAATGATCATACACTGATCACGTGACTGATCATGCACTGATCACGTGACTGATCATGCACTGATCCGTTGGCTATAATGCACTGATTACTTGGCTGATCATACACTGATGACGTGACTGATAATGCACTGATCATCTGTCTATCATGCACTCATTACCTGGATATCGTGCACTGATCACGTGGTTGATCATACACTGATCACGAGACTGATCATGCCCTGATCACGTCTATATCATGCACTGATCACGTGGCTGGTCATACTCTGATCACGTGCCTGGTCATGCACAGATTACATGACTGATCATGCACTGATCACGTGACTGATCATGCACTGATCACGTGGCTATCATGCACTACTCACGTGGCTGATCATGCAATGATCATGTAGCTACCATGTGCCGGTCACGTGACTGATCATACAACCATCAGGTGACGGATCATGCACTGATCACGTGGCTGATCATACACTGATCACCTGCCTGGTCATGCACAGATCACGTGACTAATCATGAACTGATCACGTAGCTATCATGCACTGATCACCTGGTTGATCATGCACTGCTCACGTGGCTATCAAGCAGTGATCATGTGGCTATCATGCACTGATCACGTGGCTGATCATGCACTGATACCGTGACGGAGCATGCACTGATCACATGACTATCATGTAGTGATCACGTGACTTAATGGCGCTGATCATGTGACTAATAATGCGCTGATCATGTTTGCTATCTTACACTGATCATGTGCCTCTGGAGGCAATAAACACAGAGCTGAGTAGGCACGAATCAAACAGTCAGCAGGCAATACTCATGGAACTCAGCTGTGAGGAATCATGCTGCTCAGCTGGCAATAATCAAGCAGCTGAGCAGGCAGGAATTACGCAGCACAGCTGGCAATTTTCAAGCAGATGACAGGCAGGAATCGTGCAGCTCAGCTGGCAATTGTCAAGCAGATGAGCAGACAGTTATCACGCAGCTCAGCAGGCCCTGATGACGTGACTGAGCATGCACTGTTCACGTGGCTGATCATACACTGATCAAGTGACTGGTCATGCACAGATCACCGGACTACTCATGAAGTGACCACGTGGCTATCATGCACTGATCACGTGGATATTATGCACTGATCACGTGGCTGATCATGCACTGATCACGTGACTGATCATGCACTGATCACGTGGCTATCATGCACTGCTACCGTGGATGATCATGCAATGATCACGTGGCTATTATGCACTGCTAACGTGGCTGATCATCCAATGATCACATAGCTATCATATACTGGTCACGTGACTGATCATGCACTGATCACGTAACTGATCATGCAATGATCACGTGGCTGATCATACACTGATCACGTGACTGATCATGCACTGTTCACGTGACTGATTATGCACTGATCACGTGGCTATCATGCACTGATCGCGTGGCTGATCATACACTGATCACGTGCCTGGTCATGCACAGATCACGTGACTACTCATGAAGTGATCACTTGGCTATCATGCAATGATCACGTGGCTACCATGCACTGATCACGTGGCTGATCACACTCATATCACGTGACTGATCATGCACTGATCACGTGGCTATCATGCACTGATCACGTGGCTGAGCATGCAATGATCACGTAGCTACCATGTACTGATCACGTGACTGATCATGCACTGATCACGTAATTGATCATACACTGATCACGTGGCTGATCATGCACTGATCACGTGACTGATCATGCACTGATCACGTGGCTGATCTAGGACTGATCTCATGGCTATCATGCACTGCTCACGTGGCTGATCATGCAATGATCAGGCAGCTACGATGTACTAGTCACATGTCTGATCATGCACTCATTACGTAATTGATCATGCACTGATCACCTGGCTTATCATGCATTTATCATGTGACTGATCATGTGCTGATCATGTTTGGTGTCGAACACTGATCATCTGCCTCTGGAGGCAATGAACATAGAGCTGAGTAGGCAGGAGTCAGTCAGCAGGCTATAATCATGGAACTCAACTCTAAGAAATCATGCTGCTCAGCTGGCAATAATCAAGGAGATGAGCAGGCAGGAATTACGCAGCACAGGTGGCAATTGTCAAGGAGATGACAGGCAGGAATCATGCAGCTCAGCTGACAATTGTCAAGCAGATGAGCAGGCAGGAATTACACAGCACAGCTGGCAATTGTCAAGCAGATGAGCAGACAGTAATCACGCAGCTCAGCAGGCCCTGATGACGTAACTGAGCATGCACTGATCACGTGGCTATCACGCACTGATCAGGTGGCTGATCATACACTGATCACGTGCCTGGTCACGCACAGATCACGTGACTACTCATGAAGTCATCACGTGGCTATCATGCACTATTCACGTGGATATCATGCACTGATCACGTGGCTGATCACACATGTATCACGTGACTGATCATGCACTGATTACGTGGCTATCATGCACTGATCTCGTGGCTATCATGTACTGATCACGTGGGTGATCATGCACTGATCACGTAATTGATCATGCACTGATCACGTGGCTGATCATGCACTGATCACGAGACCGATCATGCACTGACCACGTGGCTGATCATGCACTGATCACGTGACTGATCATGCACTGATCACCTGACTTATCATGCATTGATCATGTGACTGATCATGTGCTGATCATGTTTGGTGTCATACACTGATCATGTGCCTCTGGAGGCAATGAACAAAGAGCTGAGTAGGCAGGAATCAGTCAGCAGACAATAATCATGGAACTCAGGTGTGAGGAATCATGCTGCTCAGCTGGCAATAATCAAGTAGATGAGCAGGCAGGAATTATGCAACACAGGTGGCAATTGTAAAGGAGATGACAGGCAGGTATCGTGCAGCTCAGTTTGCAATTGTCAACAGATGAGCAGATAGTAATCATGCAGCTCAGCAGACCCTGATCCGTGACTGAGCATGCACTCTTCACGTGGCTTATCATACACCTATCACGTGACTGATCATGCACATATCACGTGGCTCTCATACACTGATCACGTGATTGCGCATGCACTGATCACTTAATTGTATTCACTGATAACGTGGCTATTATGCACTGATGACGTGGCTGATCATGCACTGATCACGTAGCTATCTTGCACTGATGACTTGGCTGATCATACACTCATCTCCGGACTGCTCATGCACTGATCACAGCGCTATCATGCACTGATTACATGACTCCACATGCACTGATAACGTGAATGATCATACACTGATCACGTGACTGATTATGCACTGATCACGTGACTGATCATGCACTGATCCGTTGGCTATAATGCACTGATTACTTGGCTGATCATACACTGATGACGTGACTGATAATGCACTGATCATCTGGCTATCATGCACTCATTACCTGGATATCGTGCACTGATCACGTGGTTGATCATACACTGATCACGAGACTGATCATGCCCTGATCACGTCTATATCATGCACTGATCACGTGGCTGGTCATACTCTGATCACGTGCCTGGTCATGCACAGATTACATGACTGATCATGCACTGATCACGTGACTGATCATGCACTGATCACGTGGCTATCATGCACTACTCACGTGGCTGATCATGCAATGATCATGTAGCTACCATGTACCGGTCACGTGACTGATCATACAATCATCAGGTGACGGATCATGCACTGATCACGTGGCTGATCATACACTGATCACCTGCCTGGTCATGCACAGATCACGTGACTAATCATGAACTGATCACGTAGCTATCATGCACTGATCACCTGGCTGATCATGCACTGCTCACGTGGCTATCAAGCAGTGATCATGTGGCTATCATGCACTGATCACGTGGCTGATCATGCACTGATACCGTGATTGAGCATGCACTGATCACATGACTATCATCTAGTGATCACGTGACTTAATGGCGCTGATCAAGTGACTAATAATGCGCTGATCATGTTTGCTATCATACACTGATCATGTGCCTCTGGAGGCAATAAACAAAGAGCTGAGTAGGCACGAATCAAACAGTCAGCAGTCAATACTCATGGAACTCAGCTGTGAGGAATCATGCTGCTCAGCTGGCAATAATCAAGCAGCTGAGCAGGCAGGAATTACGCAGCACAGCTGGCAATTGTCAAGCAGATGACAGGCAGGAATCGTGCAGCTCAGCTGGCAATTGTCAAGCAGATGAGCAGACAGTAATCACGCAGCTCAGCAGGCCCTGATGACGTGACTGAGCATGCACTGTTCACGTGGCAGATCATACACTGATCACGTGATTTATCATGCACTGTTCACGTGTCTGACCATGCACTGATCATGTGGCTGATCATACACTGCTCACGTAACTGATCATGCACTGATCACGTGGCTATCATGCACTGATCACGTGGCTGAACATGCACTGTTCACGTGGCTGATCACACACCTGTCACGTGACTTATCATGCACTGATCACGTGGCAATCATGCACTGATCACGCGGCTGATCATACTCTGCTCATGTAACTGATCATGCACACATCACATGGCTATCATGCACTGCTCACGTGGTCCGTCATGGAATGATCACGTAGCTACCATATACTGGTCACGTGACTGATCATGCACAGATCACGTAAATGATCATGCACTGTTCACGTGACTGATCATGTATTGATCACGTGACTGATCATGCACTGTTCACGTGACTGATCATGCACTGATCACGTGGCTATCATGCACTGATCACGTGGCTGATCATACACTGATCACGTGCCTGGTCATGCACAGATCATGAGACTACTCATGAAGTGATCACGTGGCTATCATGCACTGATCACGTGGATAGCATGCACTGATCACGTGGCTGATAACACATGTATCACATGACTGATCATGCACTGATCACGTGGCTATCATGCACTGATCACGTGGCTGATCATGGAATGATCACGTAGCTACAATGTACTGGTTACGTGACTGATCATGCACTGATCACCTAATTGATCCTGCCCTGATCACGTGGCTCATCACGCACTGATCACGTGGCTGATCACACACGTATCACCTGACTGTTCATGTAAACATCACTTGACTAATCATGAAGTGAGCACGTGGCTATCCTGCACTGATCACGTGGACATCATGCACTGATCACGTTACTGATCATGCACTGTTCACGTGACTGATCATGCAGTGATCACGTGGCTCTCATGCACTGATCACGTGGCAGATCATGCAATGATCATGTAGCTACCATGTACCGGTCACGTGACCGATCATACACCCATCAGGTGACTGATCATGCACTGATCACGTGTCTATCATGCACTGATCACGTGGCTGAACATGCACTGTTCACGTGGCTGATCACAACCTGTCACGTGACTGATTATGCACTGATCACGTGGCACTCATGCACTGCTAACGTGGCTGGTCATACAATGATCACATAGTTACTATGTACTGGTCACGTGACTGATCATGCACTGATCACGTAATTGATCATACACTGATTTCGTGGCTGATCATACACTGATCACATGACTGATCATGCACTGTTCACGTGACTGATCATGCACTAATCACGTGGCTATCCTGCACTGATCACGTGGCTGATCATACACTGATCACGTGCCTGGTCATACACAGATTACGTGACTACTCATGAAGTGATTACGTGGCTATCATCCACTGATCACGTGGATATCATACACTGCTAACGTGGCAGATCATACAATGTTCACATAGCTACCATGTACTGGTCACATGACTGATCATGCACTGATCATGTGACTGCTCATGCACTGAGCACGTGACTGATCATGCACTTATCACGTGACTGATCATGCACTGATCACGTGGCTTTCATGCACTGCTCACGTGGCTGATAATGCAATGAGCACACAGCTACCATGTTCTGGTCACATGACTGATCATGCACTGATCACGTAATTGATCATGCACTGATCACGTTGCTGATCATACACTGTTCACGTTTCTGACCATACACTTCTCACGTAACTGATCATGCACTGATCACGTGGCTATCATGCACTGATCACGTGGCTGATCATACTCTGCTCACGTAACTGATCATGCACACATCACGTGGCTATCATACACTGATCACGTGGCTGTTCATGCAATGTTAACGTAGCTACCATATACTGGTCACGTGACTCATCATGCACAGATCACGTAAATGATCATGCACTGATCACGTGACTGATCATGCACTGATCACCTCGCTATCATGCACTGCTCACGCGGCTGATCATGCAATGATCACGTAGAACCATGTACTGGTCATGTGACTGATCATGCACTGATCACATAATTGATCCGGCACTGATCACGTGGCTCATCATGCACTGATCTCGTGACTGTTCACGCACTGATCACTTGACTGATCATGCACTGATCACGTGGCTGATCAAACACGTATCACGTGACTGATCATGTACAAATCACGTGAATAATCATGAAGTGATCACGTGGATATCCTGCACTGATCACGTGGATATCATGCACTGATCACGTGGCTGATCACACACTGATCATGTGACTGATCATGCACTGAGAACGTGGCTATCATGCACTGATCACGTGGCTTATCATGGAATGATCACGTAGCTACAATGTACTGGTCACGTGACTGATCATGCACTGATCACCTAATTGATCCTGCCCTGATCACGTGGCTCATCACGCACTGATCACGTGGCTGATCACACACGTATCACGTGACTGTTCATGTAAACATCACTTGACTAATCATGAAGTGAGCACGTGGCTATCCTGCACTGATCACGTGGACATCATGCACTGATCACGTGTCTATCATGCACTGATCACGTTACTGATCATGCACTGATCACGTGACTGATCATGCAGTGATCACGTGGCTCTCATGCACTGATCACATGGCAGATCATGCAATGATCATGTAGCTACCATGTACCGGTCACGTGACCGATCATACACCCATCAGGTGACTGATCATGCACTGATCACGTGTCTATCATGCACTGATCACGTGGCTGAACATGCACTATTCACGTGGCTGATCACAACCTGTCACGTGACTGATTATGCACTGATCAGGTGGCACTCATGCACTGCTAACGTGGCTGGTCATACAATGATCACATAGTTACTATGTACTGGTCACGTGACTGATCATGCACTGATCACGTAATTGATCATACACTGATTTCGTGGCTGATCATACACTGATCACATGACTGATCATGCACTGTTCACGTGACTGATCATGCACTGATCACGTGGCTATCCTGCACTGATCACGTGTCTGATCATACACTGATCACGTGTCTGGTCATACACAGATTACGTGACTACTCATGAAGTGATCACGTGGCTATCATGCACTGATCACGTGGATATCATACACTGCTAACGTGGCAGATCATACAATGATCACAAAGCTACATGTACTGGTCACGTGACTGATCATGCACTGATCATGTGACTGCTCATGCACTGAGCACGTGACTGATCATGCACTTATCACGTGACTGATCATGCACTGATCACGTGGCTTTCATGCACTGCTCACGTGGCTGATAATGCAATGAGAACACAGCTACCATGTTCTGGTCACATGACTAATCATGCACTGATCACGTAATTGATCATGCACTGATCACGTTGCTGATCATACACTGTTCACGTTTCTGACCATACACTTCTCACGTGACTGATCATGCACTGATCACGTGGCTATCATGCACTGATCACGTGGCTGATCATACTCTGCTCATGTAACTGATCATGCACACATCACGTGGCTATCATACACTGATCACGTGGCTGTTCATGCAATGTTAACGTAGCTACCATATACTAGTCACGTGACTCATCATGCACAGATCACGTAAATGATCATGCACTGTTCACGTGACTGTTCATGCACTGATCACGTGACTGATCATGCACTGATCACCTCGCTATCATTCACTGTTCACGTGGCTGATCATGCAATTATCACGTAGAACCATGTACTGGTCATGTGACTGATCATGCACTGATCACATATTTGATCCTGCACTGATCACGTGGCTCATCATGCACTGATCTCCTGACTGTTCACTCACTGATCACTTGACTGATCATGCACTGATCACGTGGCTGATCAAACACGTATCACGTGACTGATCATGTACAAATCACGTGAATAATCATGAAGTGATCACGTGGCTATCCTGCACTGATCACGTGGATATCATGAACTGATCACGTGGCTGATCACACACTGATCATGTGACTGATCATGCACTGAGCACGTGACTGACCATGCACTGATCACGTGACTGATCATGCACTGATCACGTGGCTATCATGCACTGATCACGTGGCTATCATGCACTATCACGTGGCTATCATGCACTGATCACGTGACTGATCATGCACTGATCTCGTGGCTATCATGCACTGATCACTTTGCTGGTCATACACTGATCACATGCCTGGTCATGCACAGATTGCATGACTGATCATACACTGATCACGTGACTGAACATGCACTGATCACGTGCCTATCATGCACTACTCACGTGGCTGATCATGCAATGATCATGTAGCTACCATGTACCCGTCACGTGACTGATCATACTCCCATCAGGTGACTGATCATGCGCTGATCACGTGGCTATCATGCACTGTTCACGTGGCTGTTCATACACTAATAACCTGCGTGGTCATGCACAGATCACGTGACTAATCATGAACTGATCACGTAGCTATCATGCACTGATCACCTGGCTGATCATGCACTGATCACGTGGCTTATCATGCACTGATCACGTGGCTGGACATGCACTGTTCACGTTGCTATCATGCAATGATCAAGTGGCTATCATGCACTGATCACGTGGCTGATCATGCACTGATACCGTGACTGAGCATGGACTGATCACATGACTCTCATGTAGTGATCACGTGACTTAATGGCGCTGATCATGTGACTGATCATGCGCTGATCCTGTTTGCTATCATACACTGATCATGTGCTTCTGGAGGCAATAAACAAAGAGCTGAGTAGGCACGAATCAAACAGTCAGCAGTCAATACTCATGGAACTCAGCTGTGAGGAATCATGCTGCTCAGCTGGCAATAATTAAGCAGCTGAGCAGGCAGGAATTACGCAGCACAGCTGGCAATTGTCAAGCAGATGAGCAAGCAGTAATCACGCAGCTCAGAAGGCCCTGATCACGTGACTGAGCATACACTGTTCACGTGGCTTATCACACACGTATCACGTGAATGATCATGCACTGATCACGTAATGTATGCACTGAACTTGTGGCTATCATGCACGGCTCACGTGGCTGATCATGCAATGATCACGTAGCTACCATATACTGGTCACGTGACTGATCATGCACTGATCATGTGGCTGATCATGCACTGATCACGTGCCTGGTCATGCACAGATTACATGACTGATCATGCACTGATCACGTGACTGATCATGAACTGATCACGTGGCTGATAATACACTGATTATCTGACTGATCATGCACTGATCACGTGGCTATTATGCACTAATCTCGTGGCTGAATATGCACTGTTCACATGGCTGATCACACACCTGTCACGTGACTGATCATGCACTGATCACGTGGCACTCATGCACTGATCACGTGGCTGATCATACTCTGCTCACGTAACTGATCATGCACACATCACGTGCCTATCCTGCACTGATCACGTGGATATCATGCACTGATCACGTGGCTGATCACACACGTATCACGTGACTGATTATGCACTGATCACGTGGCTATCATGCACTGATCACGTGGCTGATCATGCAATGGTCACGTAGCTACCATGCACTGGTCACGTGACTGATCACGCACTGATCAGGTAAGTGATCATGCACTGATCACGCGGCTGATCGTGCACTGATCACGTGCCTGAGAATGCACTGATCACTTGACTGATCATGCACTGATCACGTGGGTATCATGCAATGCTCACGAGTCTGATCATGTACTGATCACGTAAATGATCATGCACTGATCATGTGGCTATTATGCACTGATCACGTGGCTGGACATGCACTGTTCACGTGGCTGATCACACACCTGTCACGTGATTGATCATGCACTGATCACGTGGCACTCATGCACTGATCACGTGGCTGATCATACTCTGCTCATGTAACTCATCATGCACACATCACGTGGCTATCATGCACTGATCACGTGGCTGATCTTGCAATGATCACGTAGCTACCATGTACTGGTCACGTGACTGATCATGCACTGATCACGTAATTGATCCTGCCCTGATCACGTGGCTCATCACGCACTGATCACGTGGCTGATCACAAGTGTCACGTGACTGATCATGTACAGATCACGTGACTAATCATGAAGTGATCATGTTGCTATCCTTCACTGATCACGTGGATATCATGCAATGATCACATGGCTGATCACACAGGTATCACGTGACTGATCATGCACTGATCACGTGGCTATCATGCACTGATCACGTGGCTATCATGCACTGATCACGTGGCTATCATGCACTGATCACGTGGCTGATCATGCAATGATCACCTAGCAACCATGTACTAGTCACATGACTGATCATGCACTGATCACGTAATTGATCATGCACTGATCACCTGGCTTATATGCACTGATCATGTGACTGATCATGTGCTGATCATGTTTGGTGTCATACACTGATCATGTGCCTCTGGAGGCAATGAACAAAGAGCTGAGTAGGCAGGAATCAGTCAGCAGGCAATAATCATGGAACTCAGGTGTGAGGAATCATGCTGCTCAGCTGGCAATAATCAAGCAGATGAGCAGACAGTAATCACGCAGCTCAGCAGGCCCTGATCACGTGACTGAGCATGCACTGTTCACGTGGCTGATCACACACCTATCACGTGACTGATCATGCACTGATCATGGCGCTATCATGCACTGATCACGTGGATATCATCCACTGATCACGTGGCTGATCACACACATATCACGTGACTGATCATGCACTGATCACGTGGCTATCCTGCACTGATCACGTTGCTGCACATACACTGATCACGTGCCTGGTCAGGCACAGATCACGTGACTACTCATGAAGTGATCACGTGGCTATCATGCACTGATAACGTGTCTATCATACACTGATCACGTGGCTGATCACACATGTATCACGTGACTGATCATGCACTGGTCATGTGGCTAACATGCACTGATCACGTGGCCATCATGCACTGATCACGTGGATATCATGCACTGATCACGTGGCTGATCACACACGTATCACGTGACTGATCATGCACTGATCACGTGGCTATAATGCACTGATCACGTGGCTATCATGCACTGATCACGTGGCTGAACATGCAATGATCAACTAGCTACCATGTACTGGTCACTTGACTGATCATGCACTGACCACGTAATTGATCATGCACTGATCACGTGACTGATCATGCACTGGTCACGTGACTGATCATGCACTGATCACGTGGCTATCATGCACTGCTCACGTGGCTGATCATACAATGATCACGCATCTATCATGTACTGGTCACATGACTGATCATGCACTGATCACGTAATTGATCATGCACTGATCACCTGGCTTATCATGCATTGATTATGTGACAGATCATCTGCTGATCATGTTTGGTGTCACACACTGATCATGTGCCTCTGAAGGCAATGAACATAGAACTGAGTAGCAGGAATCAGTGAGCAGGCTATAATCATGGAACTCAGCTCTGAGAAATCATGCTGCTCAGCTGGCAATAATCAAGTAGATGAGCAGGCAGGAATTACGCAGCACAGGTGGCAATTGTCAAGGAGATGACAGGCAGGAATCGTGCAGCTCAGCTGGCAATTGTCAAGCAGATGAGCAGACACTAATCACGCAGCTCAGCAGGCCCTGATCATGTGACTGAGCATGCACTGTTCACGTGGCTGATCACACACCTATCACGTGAGTGATCATGCACTTATCACGTGGCTCTCATGCACTGATCACGTGAGTGTGCATGTACTGATCACGTAATTGTATGCACGGATCACGTGGCTATCATGCACTGATGTCGTGGCTGATCATGCACTGATCATGTGACTGATCATGCACTGATCACGTAGCTATCTTGCACTGATCAATTGGCTGATCATACACTCATCACAGGACTGATCGTGCACTGATCACAGCGCTATCATGCATTGATTACATGACTCCACATGCACTGACCACGTGGATGATCCTGCACTGATCACATGACTGACCATGCACTGATCACGTGGCTGATCATGCACTGATCACGTGGATATCTGCACTGATCACGTGGCTATACATGCACTGTTCACATGGCTCATCACACACTTGTCACGTGGCTGATCATGCAATGATCATGTAGCAACCATGTACTGGTCATGTGACTGATCATGCACTGATCACGTAACTGATCCTGCTCTGATCACGAGGCTCATCATGCACAGATCACGTGACTGTTCACGCACTGATCACTTGACTGATCATGCACTGATCACGTGGCTATAATGCACTGATCATGTGACTGATCATGCACTGATCACATGGCTGATCATGTATTGATCACGTGACTGACCATGCACTGATCACCTGGCTTTCATGCATTGATCATGTGACTGATCATGTGCTGATCATGTTTGGTGTCATACACTGATCATGTGCCTCTGGAGGCAATGAACAAAGAGCTGAGTAGGAAGGAATCACTCAGCAGGCAATAATCATGGAACTCAGCTGGAAGGAATCATGCTGCTCATCTGTCAATAATCAAGTAGATGAGCATTCAGGAATTACGCAGCACAGGTGGCAATTGTCAAGGAGATGACTGGCAGGAATCGTGCAGCTCAGCTGGCAATTGTCAAGCAGATGAACAGAGAGTAATCATGCACCTCAGTAGGCCCTGATCACGTGACTGAGCATGCACTGTTCACGTGGCTGATCACACACCTATCACGTGACTGATCATGCACTGATCACGTGGCTCTCATGCACTGATCACGTGATTGCGCATGCACTGATCACGTAATTGTATGCACTAATCACGTGGCTATCATGCACTGATTACGTGGCTGATCATACACTCATCATGGGGCTGATCGTGCACTGATCACGTCGCTATCATGCATTGATTACATGACTCCACATGCACTGATCACATGGATGATCATGCACTGATCACGTGACTGATCATGCACTGATTACGTGGTTATCATGAACTGATCACGTGGCTATCATGCACTGATCACGTGACAGATTATGCACTGATCACGTGGCTCTCATGCACTGATCACGTGCCTGATCATGCAATGATCATGTAGCTACCATGTACCTGTAATGTGACCGATCATACACCCATCATGTGACTGATCATGCACTGATCACGTGGCTATCATGCACTGATCACGTGGCTGAACATGCACTGTTCACGTGGCTGATCACACACCTGTCACGTGACTGATCATGCACTGATCACGTGGCACTCATGCACTGATCACGTGGCTGATCATACTCTGCTCATGTAACTGATCATGCACACATCACGTGGCTATCATGCACTGATCACGTGGCTGATCATGCACTGATACCGTGACTGAGCATGCACTGATCACATGACTATCATGTAGTGATCACGTGACTTAATGGCGCTGATCATGTGACTGATCATGCGCTGATTACGTGGTTATCATGCACTGATCACGTGGCTGATCATACTCTGCTCACGTAACTGATCATGCACACATCACGTGGCTATCATACACTGATCACGTGGCTGTTCATGCAATGTTAACGTAGCTACCATATACTGGTCACGTGACTCATCATGCACAGATCACGTAAATGATCATGCACTGATCACGTGACTGATCATGCACTGATCACCTCGCTATCATGCACTGCTCACGCGGCTGATCATGCAATGATCACGTAGAACCATGTACTGGTCATGTGACTGATCATGCACTGATCACATAATTGATCCGGCACTGATCACGTGGCTCATCATGCACTGATCTCGTGACTGTTCACGCACTGATCACTTGACTGATCATGCACTGATCACGTGGCTGATCAAACACGTATCACGTGACTGATCATGTACAAATCACGTGAATAATCATGAAGTGATCACGTGGATATCCTGCACTGATCACGTGGATATCATGCACTGATCACGTGGCTGATCACACACTGATCATGTGACTGATCATGCACTGAGAACGTGGCTATCATGCACTGATCACGTGGCTTATCATGGAATGATCACGTAGCTACAATGTACTGGTCACGTGACTGATCATGCACTGATCACCTAATTGATCCTGCCCTGATCACGTGGCTCATCACGCACTGATCACGTGGCTGATCACACACGTATCACGTGACTGTTCATGTAAACATCACTTGACTAATCATGAAGTGAGCACGTGGCTATCCTGCACTGATCACGTGGACATCATGCACTGATCACGTGTCTATCATGCACTGATCACGTTACTGATCATGCACTGATCACGTGACTGATCATGCAGTGATCACGTGGCTCTCATGCACTGATCACATGGCAGATCATGCAATGATCATGTAGCTACCATGTACCGGTCACGTGACCGATCATACACCCATCAGGTGACTGATCATGCACTGATCACGTGTCTATCATGCACTGATCACGTGGCTGAACATGCACTATTCACGTGGCTGATCACAACCTGTCACGTGACTGATTATGCACTGATCAGGTGGCACTCATGCACTGCTAACGTGGCTGGTCATACAATGATCACATAGTTACTATGTACTGGTCACGTGACTGATCATGCACTGATCACGTAATTGATCATACACTGATTTCGTGGCTGATCATACACTGATCACATGACTGATCATGCACTGTTCACGTGACTGATCATGCACTGATCACGTGGCTATCCTGCACTGATCACGTGTCTGATCATACACTGATCACGTGTCTGGTCATACACAGATTACGTGACTACTCATGAAGTGATCACGTGGCTATCATGCACTGATCACGTGGATATCATACACTGCTAACGTGGCAGATCATACAATGATCACAAAGCTACATGTACTGGTCACGTGACTGATCATGCACTGATCATGTGACTGCTCATGCACTGAGCACGTGACTGATCATGCACTTATCACGTGACTGATCATGCACTGATCACGTGGCTTTCATGCACTGCTCACGTGGCTGATAATGCAATGAGAACACAGCTACCATGTTCTGGTCACATGACTAATCATGCACTGATCACGTAATTGATCATGCACTGATCACGTTGCTGATCATACACTGTTCACGTTTCTGACCATACACTTCTCACGTGACTGATCATGCACTGATCACGTGGCTATCATGCACTGATCACGTGGCTGATCATACTCTGCTCATGTAACTGATCATGCACACATCACGTGGCTATCATACACTGATCACGTGGCTGTTCATGCAATGTTAACGTAGCTACCATATACTAGTCACGTGACTCATCATGCACAGATCACGTAAATGATCATGCACTGTTCACGTGACTGTTCATGCACTGATCACGTGACTGATCATGCACTGATCACCTCGCTATCATTCACTGTTCACGTGGCTGATCATGCAATTATCACGTAGAACCATGTACTGGTCATGTGACTGATCATGCACTGATCACATATTTGATCCTGCACTGATCACGTGGCTCATCATGCACTGATCTCCTGACTGTTCACTCACTGATCACTTGACTGATCATGCACTGATCACGTGGCTGATCAAACACGTATCACGTGACTGATCATGTACAAATCACGTGAATAATCATGAAGTGATCACGTGGCTATCCTGCACTGATCACGTGGATATCATGAACTGATCACGTGGCTGATCACACACTGATCATGTGACTGATCATGCACTGAGCACGTGACTGACCATGCACTGATCACGTGACTGATCATGCACTGATCACGTGGCTATCATGCACTGATCACGTGGCTATCATGCACTATCACGTGGCTATCATGCACTGATCACGTGACTGATCATGCACTGATCTCGTGGCTATCATGCACTGATCACTTTGCTGGTCATACACTGATCACATGCCTGGTCATGCACAGATTGCATGACTGATCATACACTGATCACGTGACTGAACATGCACTGATCACGTGCCTATCATGCACTACTCACGTGGCTGATCATGCAATGATCATGTAGCTACCATGTACCCGTCACGTGACTGATCATACTCCCATCAGGTGACTGATCATGCGCTGATCACGTGGCTATCATGCACTGTTCACGTGGCTGTTCATACACTAATAACCTGCGTGGTCATGCACAGATCACGTGACTAATCATGAACTGATCACGTAGCTATCATGCACTGATCACCTGGCTGATCATGCACTGATCACGTGGCTTATCATGCACTGATCACGTGGCTGGACATGCACTGTTCACGTTGCTATCATGCAATGATCAAGTGGCTATCATGCACTGATCACGTGGCTGATCATGCACTGATACCGTGACTGAGCATGGACTGATCACATGACTCTCATGTAGTGATCACGTGACTTAATGGCGCTGATCATGTGACTGATCATGCGCTGATCCTGTTTGCTATCATACACTGATCATGTGCTTCTGGAGGCAATAAACAAAGAGCTGAGTAGGCACGAATCAAACAGTCAGCAGTCAATACTCATGGAACTCAGCTGTGAGGAATCATGCTGCTCAGCTGGCAATAATTAAGCAGCTGAGCAGGCAGGAATTACGCAGCACAGCTGGCAATTGTCAAGCAGATGAGCAAGCAGTAATCACGCAGCTCAGAAGGCCCTGATCACGTGACTGAGCATACACTGTTCACGTGGCTTATCACACACGTATCACGTGAATGATCATGCACTGATCACGTAATGTATGCACTGAACTTGTGGCTATCATGCACGGCTCACGTGGCTGATCATGCAATGATCACGTAGCTACCATATACTGGTCACGTGACTGATCATGCACTGATCATGTGGCTGATCATGCACTGATCACGTGCCTGGTCATGCACAGATTACATGACTGATCATGCACTGATCACGTGACTGATCATGAACTGATCACGTGGCTGATAATACACTGATTATCTGACTGATCATGCACTGATCACGTGGCTATTATGCACTAATCTCGTGGCTGAATATGCACTGTTCACATGGCTGATCACACACCTGTCACGTGACTGATCATGCACTGATCACGTGGCACTCATGCACTGATCACGTGGCTGATCATACTCTGCTCACGTAACTGATCATGCACACATCACGTGCCTATCCTGCACTGATCACGTGGATATCATGCACTGATCACGTGGCTGATCACACACGTATCACGTGACTGATTATGCACTGATCACGTGGCTATCATGCACTGATCACGTGGCTGATCATGCAATGGTCACGTAGCTACCATGCACTGGTCACGTGACTGATCACGCACTGATCAGGTAAGTGATCATGCACTGATCACGCGGCTGATCGTGCACTGATCACGTGCCTGAGAATGCACTGATCACTTGACTGATCATGCACTGATCACGTGGGTATCATGCAATGCTCACGAGTCTGATCATGTACTGATCACGTAAATGATCATGCACTGATCATGTGGCTATTATGCACTGATCACGTGGCTGGACATGCACTGTTCACGTGGCTGATCACACACCTGTCACGTGATTGATCATGCACTGATCACGTGGCACTCATGCACTGATCACGTGGCTGATCATACTCTGCTCATGTAACTCATCATGCACACATCACGTGGCTATCATGCACTGATCACGTGGCTGATCTTGCAATGATCACGTAGCTACCATGTACTGGTCACGTGACTGATCATGCACTGATCACGTAATTGATCCTGCCCTGATCACGTGGCTCATCACGCACTGATCACGTGGCTGATCACAAGTGTCACGTGACTGATCATGTACAGATCACGTGACTAATCATGAAGTGATCATGTTGCTATCCTTCACTGATCACGTGGATATCATGCAATGATCACATGGCTGATCACACAGGTATCACGTGACTGATCATGCACTGATCACGTGGCTATCATGCACTGATCACGTGGCTATCATGCACTGATCACGTGGCTATCATGCACTGATCACGTGGCTGATCATGCAATGATCACCTAGCAACCATGTACTAGTCACATGACTGATCATGCACTGATCACGTAATTGATCATGCACTGATCACCTGGCTTATATGCACTGATCATGTGACTGATCATGTGCTGATCATGTTTGGTGTCATACACTGATCATGTGCCTCTGGAGGCAATGAACAAAGAGCTGAGTAGGCAGGAATCAGTCAGCAGGCAATAATCATGGAACTCAGGTGTGAGGAATCATGCTGCTCAGCTGGCAATAATCAAGCAGATGAGCAGACAGTAATCACGCAGCTCAGCAGGCCCTGATCACGTGACTGAGCATGCACTGTTCACGTGGCTGATCACACACCTATCACGTGACTGATCATGCACTGATCATGGCGCTATCATGCACTGATCACGTGGATATCATCCACTGATCACGTGGCTGATCACACACATATCACGTGACTGATCATGCACTGATCACGTGGCTATCCTGCACTGATCACGTTGCTGCACATACACTGATCACGTGCCTGGTCAGGCACAGATCACGTGACTACTCATGAAGTGATCACGTGGCTATCATGCACTGATAACGTGTCTATCATACACTGATCACGTGGCTGATCACACATGTATCACGTGACTGATCATGCACTGGTCATGTGGCTAACATGCACTGATCACGTGGCCATCATGCACTGATCACGTGGATATCATGCACTGATCACGTGGCTGATCACACACGTATCACGTGACTGATCATGCACTGATCACGTGGCTATAATGCACTGATCACGTGGCTATCATGCACTGATCACGTGGCTGAACATGCAATGATCAACTAGCTACCATGTACTGGTCACTTGACTGATCATGCACTGACCACGTAATTGATCATGCACTGATCACGTGACTGATCATGCACTGGTCACGTGACTGATCATGCACTGATCACGTGGCTATCATGCACTGCTCACGTGGCTGATCATACAATGATCACGCATCTATCATGTACTGGTCACATGACTGATCATGCACTGATCACGTAATTGATCATGCACTGATCACCTGGCTTATCATGCATTGATTATGTGACAGATCATCTGCTGATCATGTTTGGTGTCACACACTGATCATGTGCCTCTGAAGGCAATGAACATAGAACTGAGTAGCAGGAATCAGTGAGCAGGCTATAATCATGGAACTCAGCTCTGAGAAATCATGCTGCTCAGCTGGCAATAATCAAGTAGATGAGCAGGCAGGAATTACGCAGCACAGGTGGCAATTGTCAAGGAGATGACAGGCAGGAATCGTGCAGCTCAGCTGGCAATTGTCAAGCAGATGAGCAGACACTAATCACGCAGCTCAGCAGGCCCTGATCATGTGACTGAGCATGCACTGTTCACGTGGCTGATCACACACCTATCACGTGAGTGATCATGCACTTATCACGTGGCTCTCATGCACTGATCACGTGAGTGTGCATGTACTGATCACGTAATTGTATGCACGGATCACGTGGCTATCATGCACTGATGTCGTGGCTGATCATGCACTGATCATGTGACTGATCATGCACTGATCACGTAGCTATCTTGCACTGATCAATTGGCTGATCATACACTCATCACAGGACTGATCGTGCACTGATCACAGCGCTATCATGCATTGATTACATGACTCCACATGCACTGACCACGTGGATGATCCTGCACTGATCACATGACTGACCATGCACTGATCACGTGGCTGATCATGCACTGATCACGTGGATATCTGCACTGATCACGTGGCTATACATGCACTGTTCACATGGCTCATCACACACTTGTCACGTGGCTGATCATGCAATGATCATGTAGCAACCATGTACTGGTCATGTGACTGATCATGCACTGATCACGTAACTGATCCTGCTCTGATCACGAGGCTCATCATGCACAGATCACGTGACTGTTCACGCACTGATCACTTGACTGATCATGCACTGATCACGTGGCTATAATGCACTGATCATGTGACTGATCATGCACTGATCACATGGCTGATCATGTATTGATCACGTGACTGACCATGCACTGATCACCTGGCTTTCATGCATTGATCATGTGACTGATCATGTGCTGATCATGTTTGGTGTCATACACTGATCATGTGCCTCTGGAGGCAATGAACAAAGAGCTGAGTAGGAAGGAATCACTCAGCAGGCAATAATCATGGAACTCAGCTGGAAGGAATCATGCTGCTCATCTGTCAATAATCAAGTAGATGAGCATTCAGGAATTACGCAGCACAGGTGGCAATTGTCAAGGAGATGACTGGCAGGAATCGTGCAGCTCAGCTGGCAATTGTCAAGCAGATGAACAGAGAGTAATCATGCACCTCAGTAGGCCCTGATCACGTGACTGAGCATGCACTGTTCACGTGGCTGATCACACACCTATCACGTGACTGATCATGCACTGATCACGTGGCTCTCATGCACTGATCACGTGATTGCGCATGCACTGATCACGTAATTGTATGCACTAATCACGTGGCTATCATGCACTGATTACGTGGCTGATCATACACTCATCATGGGGCTGATCGTGCACTGATCACGTCGCTATCATGCATTGATTACATGACTCCACATGCACTGATCACATGGATGATCATGCACTGATCACGTGACTGATCATGCACTGATTACGTGGTTATCATGAACTGATCACGTGGCTATCATGCACTGATCACGTGACAGATTATGCACTGATCACGTGGCTCTCATGCACTGATCACGTGCCTGATCATGCAATGATCATGTAGCTACCATGTACCTGTAATGTGACCGATCATACACCCATCATGTGACTGATCATGCACTGATCACGTGGCTATCATGCACTGATCACGTGGCTGAACATGCACTGTTCACGTGGCTGATCACACACCTGTCACGTGACTGATCATGCACTGATCACGTGGCACTCATGCACTGATCACGTGGCTGATCATACTCTGCTCATGTAACTGATCATGCACACATCACGTGGCTATCATGCACTGATCACGTGGCTGATCATGCAATGATACCGTGACTGAGCATGCACTGATCACATGACTATCATGTAGTGATCACGTGACTTAATGGCGCTGATCATGTGACTGATCATGCGCTGATCCTGTTTGCTATCATACACTGATCATGTGCTTCTGGAGGCAATAAACAAAGAGCTGAGTAGGCACGAATCAAACAGTCAGCAGTCAATACTCATGGAACTCACCTGTGAGGAATCATACTGCTCAGCTGGCAATAATCAAGCAGCTGAGCAGGCAGGAATTAAGCAGCACAGCTGGCAATTGTCAAGCAGATGACAGGCAGGAATCGTGCAGCTCAGCTGGCAATTGTCAAGCAGATGAGCAGACAGTAATCACGCAGCTCAGCAGGCCCTGATCACGTGACTGAGCATGCACTGTTCACGTGGCTGATCACACACCTGTCACGTGACTTATCATGCACTGATCACGTGGCACTCATGCACTGATCACGTGGCTGATCGTGCAATGATCACGTAGCTACCATGTACTGGTCACTGACTGATCTTGCTCTGATCACGTAATTGATCCTGCACTGATCACGTGGCTGATCACACATGTATCACGTGACTGATCACGTACAGATCACGTGACTAATCATGAAGTGATCACATGGCTATCCTGCCCTGATCACGTGGATATCATGCACTGATCACGTGGCTGATCACACACGTAACACGTGACTGATCATGCACTCATCAGGTGGCTATCATGCACAGATCACGTTGCTGATCACACACATATCACGTGACTTATCATGCACTGATCACGTGACTACCATGCACTGATCACGTGGCTATCATGCACTGATCACGTGGTTGATCATGCAATGATCACGTGGCTATCATGCTCTGACCACGTGGTTGATCATGCAATGATCACGTAGCTACCATGTACTGGTCACGTGACTGATCATGCACTGATCACGTAATTGATCCTGCACTGATCACGTGGCTCATCACGCACTGATCACGTGGCTGATCACACATGTATCACGTGACAGATCATGTACAGATCACGTGACTAATCATGAAGTGATCACGTGGCTATCCTGCCCTGATCACGTGGATATCATGCACTGATCACGTGGCTGATCACACATGTAACACGTGACTGATCATGCACTCATCAGGTGGCTATCATGCACAGATCACTTTGCTGATCACACACATATCACGTGACTGATCATGCACTGATCACGTGACTACCATGCACTGATCACGTGGCTATCATGCACTGATCACGTGGCTGATCATGCAATGATCACGTAGCTACCATGGACTGGTCACGTGACTGATCATGCACTGATCACGTAATTGATCCTGCACTGATCACGTGGCTCATCACGCACTGATCAGGTGGCTGACCACACGTGTCACGTGACTGATCATGTACAGATCACGTGACTAATCATGAAGAGATCATGTGGCTATCCTTCACTGATCACGTGGATATCATGCAATGATCACATGGCTGATCACACAGGTATCACGTGACTGAGCATGCACTGATCGCGTGGCTATCACGCACTGATCAGGTGGCTGATCATACACTGATCACGTGCCTGGTCACGCACAGATCACGTGACTACTCATGAAGTCATCACGTAGCTATCATGCACTGATCACGTGGATATCATGCACAGATCACGTGGCTGATCACACATGTATCACGTGACTGATCATGCACTGATTACGTGGCTATCATGCACTGATCACGTGGCTATCATGTACTGATCACGTGGCTGATTATGCAATTTTCACGTAGCTATCATGTACTGGTCACGTGACTGATCATGCACTGATCACGTAATTGATCATGCACTGATCACGTGGCTGATCATGCACTGATCACGAGACCGATCATGCACTGACCACGTGGCTGATCATGCACTGATCACGTGACTGATCATGCACTGATCACCTGACTTATCATGCATTGCTCATGTGACTGATCATGTGCTGATCATGTTTGGTGTCATACACTGATCATGTGCCTCTGGAGGCAATGAACAAAGAGCTGAGTAGGCAGGAATCAGTCAGCAGGCAATAATCATGGAACTCAGGTGTGAGGAATCATGCTGCTCAGCTTGCAATAATCAAGTAGATGAGCAGGCAGGAATTACGCAGCACAGGTGGCAATTGTCAAGGAGATGACAGGCAGGTATCGTGCAGCTCAGCTTGCAATTGTCAACAGATGGGCAGACAGTAATCATGCAGCTCAGCAGGCCCTGATCACGTGACTGAGCATGCACTGTTCACGTGGCTGATCACACACCTATCACGTGACTGATCATGCACATATCACGTGGCTCTCATACACTGATCACGTGATTGCGCATGCGCTGATCACTTAATTGTATTCACTGATAACGTGGCTATTATGCACTGATGACGTGGCTGATCATGCACTGATCACGTAGCTATCTTGCACTGATCACTTGTCTGATCATACACTCATCTCCGGACTGGTCATGCACTGATCACGGCGCAATCATGCACTGATTACATGACTCCACATGCACTGATAACGTGGATGATCATACACTGATCACGTGACTGATCATGCACTGATCACGTGACTGATCATACACTGATCACGTGACTGATCATGCACTGATCCGTTGGCTATAATGCACTGATTACTTGGCTGATCATACACTGATGACGTGACTGATAATGCACTGATCATCTGGCTATCATGCACTCATTACCTGGATATCGTGCACTGATCACGTGGTTGATCATACACTGATCACGAGACTGATCATGCCCTGATCACGTCTATATCATGCACTGATCACGTGGCTGGTCATACTCTGATCACGTGCCTGGTCATGCACAGATTACATGACTGATCATGCACTGATCACGTGACTGATCATGCACTAATCACGTGGCTATCATGCACTACTCACGTGGCTGATCATGCAATGATCATGTAGCTACCATGTACCGGTCACGTGACTGATCATACAACCATCAGGTGACGGATCATGCAATGATCACGTGGCACTCATGCACTGATCACGTGGCTGATCATACTCTGCTCATGTAACTGATCATGCACACATCACGTGGCTATCATGCACTGATCACGTGGCTGATCATGCACTGATACCGTGACTGAGCATGGACTGATCACATGACTATCATGTAGTGATCACGTGACTTAATGGCGCTGATCATGTGACTGATCATGCGCTGATCATGTTTGCTATCATACACTGATCATGTGCCTCTGGAGGCAATAAACAAAGAGCTGAGTAGGCACGAATCAAACAGTCAGCAGGCAATACTCATGGAACTCAGCTGTGAGGAATTATGCTGCTCAGCTGGCAATAATCAAGCAGCTGAGCAGGCAGGAATTACGCAGCACAGCTGGCAATTGTCAAGCAGATGACAGGCAGGAATCGTGCAGCTCAGCTGGCAATTGTCAAGCAGATGAGCAGACAGTAATCACGCAGCTCAGAAGGCCCTGATGACGTGACTGAGCATGCACTGTTCACGTGGCAGATCATACACTGATCACGTGATTGATCATGCACTGATCACTTGGACATCATGCACTGATCACATGGCTGATCGTACACTGTTCACGTGTCTGACCATGCACTGATCATGTGGCTGATTATACACTGCTCACGTAACTGATCATGCAGTGATCACGTGGCTATCATGCACTGATCACGTGGCTGAACATGCACTGTTCACGTGGCTGATTACACACCTGACACGTGACTGATCATGCACTGATCACATGGCACTCATGCACTGATCACGCGGCTGATCATACTCTGCTCATGTAACTGATCATGCACACATCACGTGGCTATCATGCACTGCTCATGTGGTCCGTCATGGAATGATCACGTAGCTACCATATACTGGTCACGTGACTGATCATGCACAGATCACGTAAATGATCATGCACTGTTCACGTGACTGATCATGTACTGATCACGTGACTGATCATGCACTGTTCACGTGACTGATCATGCACTGATCACGTGGTTATC
Source organism: Bos javanicus (assembly GCF_032452875.1). NCBI lineage: Eukaryota > Metazoa > Chordata > Mammalia > Artiodactyla > Bovidae > Bos > Bos javanicus. Next base: position 260,297 of record NW_026893693.1, on the reverse strand, counting down.
ATGCACTGATCACGTGACTGATCATGCACTGATCACGTGACTGATCATGCACTGATCACGTGGCTGGTCATGCAATGATCACGTGGCTACCATGTACGGGTCACGTGACTGATCATGCACTGATCACGTAATTGATCCTGCACTGATTACGTGGCTCATCATGCACAGATCACGTGACTCTTCACGCACTGATCACTTGACTGATCATACACTGATCACGTGGCTATAATGCACTGATCACGTGGCTGATCATACACTGTTCACGTGCCTGGTCCTGCACAGATCACGTGACTAATCATGAACTGATCACGTCGCTATAATTCACTGATCACGTGGATATCATGCACTGATTACGTGCCTGTCATGCACAGATCACGTGACTAATCATGAAATGCTCATGTAAGTATCATGCACTAATCACGTGGCTGATCATACACTGTTTACGTGTCTGATCATGCACTGATCACGTGGCTGATCATACACTGCTCACGTAGCTGATCATGCACTGATCACGTGTCTATCCTGCAGTGCTCACGTGGCTGATCCTGCAATGATCACGTAGCTAACATGTACTCGTCACGGGACTGATCATGCAATGGTAACCTAATTGATCATGCACTGATCACGTGACTGATCATGAACTGATCACGTGACTGATCATGCACTGATCACGTGGCTATCATGCACTGCTTACGTGGCTGATCATACAATGATCACATAGCTACCATGTACTGGTCACGTGACTGATCATGCACTGATCTCGTGGCTATCATGCACGGCTCACGTGGCTGAACATGCAATGATCACCTAGCTACCATGTACTGGTCACGTGACTGATCATGCACTGATGAAATAATTGATCATGCACTGATCACGTGGCTGATCATGTGCTGATCACGTGACTGACCATGCACTGATCATCTGGCTTTAATGCATTGATCATGTGACTGATCATGTGCTGATCATGTTTGGTGTCATACACTGATCATGTGCCTCTGGAGGCAATGAACAAAGAGCTGAGTAGGAAGGAATCACTCAGCAGGCAATAATCATGGAACTCAGCTGGAAGGAATCATGCTGCTCAGCTGTCAATAATCAAGTAGGTGAGCATTCAGGAATTACGCAGCACAGGTGGCAATTGTCAAGGAGATGACTGGCAGGAATCGTGCAGCTCAGCTGGCAATTGTCAAGCAGATGAACAGAGAGTAATCATGCAGCTCAATAGGCCCTGATCACATGACTGAGCATGCACTGTTCACGTGGCTGATCACACACCTATCACGTGACTGATCATGCACTGATCACGTGGCTCTCATGCACTGATCACGTGATTGCGCATGCACTGATCACGTAATTGTATGCACTAATCACGTGGCTATCATGCACTGATTACGTGGCTGATCATGCACTGATCATGTGACTGATCATGCACTGATCACGTAGCTATCTTGCACTGATCACTTTACTGATCATACACTCATCATGGGGCTGATCGTGCACTGATCACGTCGCTATCATGCATTGATTACATGACTCCACATGCACTGATCACATGGATGATCATGCACTGATCACGTGACTGATCATGCACTGATCACGTGGCTATCATGCACTGATCACGTGCCTGACCATGCAATGATCATGTAGGTACCATGTACCTGTAATGTGACCGATCATACACCCATCAGGTGACTGATCATGCACTGATCACGTGGCTATCATGCACTGATCACGTGGCTGAACATGCACTGTTCACGTGGCTGATCACACACCTGTCACGTGACTGATCATGCACTGATCACGTGGCACTCATGCACTGATCACGTGGCTGATCATACTCTGCTCATGTAACTGATCATGCACACATCACGTGGCTATCATGCACTGATCACGTGGCTGATCATGCACTGATACCGTGACTGAGCATGGACTGATCACATGACTATCATGTAGTGATCACGTGACTTAATGGCGCTGATCATGTGACTGATCATGCGCTGATCATGTTTGCTATCATACACTGATCATGTGCCTCTGGAGGCAATAAACAAAGAGCTGAGTAGGCACGAATCAAACAGTCAGCAGTCAATACTCATGGAACTCACCTGTGAGGAATCATGCTGCTCAGCTGGCAATAATCAAGCAGCTGAGCAGGAAGGAATTACGCAGCACAGCTGGCAAATATCAAGCAGATGACAGGCAGGAATCGTGCTGCTCAGCTGGCAATTGTCAAGCAGATGAGCAGACAGTAATCACGCAGCTCAGCAGGCCCTGATCACGTGACTGAACATGCACTGTTCTCGTGGCTGATCATACACTGATCAAGTGATTGATCATGCACTGATCACTTGGATATCATGCACTGATCACGTGGCTGATCATACACTGTTCACGTGTCTTACCATGCACTGCTCACGTGGCTGATCATACACTGCTCACGTAACTGATCATGCACTGATCACGTGGCTATCATACACTGATCACGTGGCTGAACATGCACTGTTCACGTGGCTGATCACACACCTGTCACGTGACTGATCATGCACTTAGAACATAATTGATCATGCACTGATCACCTGGCTTATCATGCATTGATTATGTGACAGATCATGTGCTGATCATGTTTGGTGTCACACACTGATCATGTGCCTCTGGAGGCAATGAACATAGAGCTGAGTAGCAGGAGTCAGTTAGCAGGCTATAATCATGGAACTCAGCTGGAAGGAATCATGCTGCTCAGCTGGCAATAATCAAGTAGATGAGCAGGCAGGAATTACGCAGCACAGCTGGCAATTGTCATGAGATGACAGGCAGGAATCGTGCAGCTCAGCTGGCAATTGTCAAGCAGATGAGCAGACAGTAATCACGCAGCTCAGCAGGCCCTGATCACGTGACTGAGCATGCACTGTTCACGTGGCTGATCACACACCTATCACGTGACTGATCATGCACTTATCACGTGGCTCTCATGCACTGATATCGTGGCAGATCATGCACTGATCATGTGACTGATCATGCACTGATCACGTAGCTATCTTGCACTGATCACTTGGCTGATCATACACTTATCACGGGACTTATCGTGCACTGATCATGGCGCTATCATGCATTGATTACATGACTCCACATGCACTGACCAAGTGGATGATCCTGCACTGATCACTTGACTGACCATGCACTGATCACGTGACTGATCATGCACTGATCACGTGGCTATCATGCACTGATCACGTGGCTATCATGCACTGATCACGTGACTGATCATGCACTGATCACGTGGCTCTCATGCACTGATCACGTGGCTGATCATGCAATGATCATGTAGCTACCATGTACCGGTCACGTGACCGATCATACACCCATCAGGTGACTGATCATGCACTGATCACGTGTTTATCATGCACTGATCACGTGGCTGATCATGCAATGATCATGTAGTTACCATGTACTGGTCACGTGTCTGATCATAAACCCATCAGGTGACGGATCATGCACTGATCACGTGGCTATCATGCACTGTTCACGTGGCTGATCATACACTGATCACCTGTCTGGTCATGCACAGATCACGTGACTAATCATGAACTGATCACGTGGCTATCATGCACTGATCACGTGGCTGGTCATGCAATGATCACGTGGCTACCATGTACGGGTCACGTGACTGATCATGCACTGATCACGTAATTGATCCTGCACTGATCACGTGGCTCATCATGCACAGATCACGTGACTCTTCACGCACTGATCACTTGACTGATCATACACTGATCACGTGGCTATAATGCACTGATCACGTGGCTGATCATACACTGTTCACGTGCCTGGTCCTGCACAGATCACGTGACTAATCATGAACTGATCACGTCGCTATAATTCACTGATCACGTGGATATCATGCACTGATTACGTGCCTGTCATGCACAGATCACGTGACTAATCATGAAATGCTCATGTAAGTATCATGCACTGATCACGTGGCTGATCATACACTGTTTACGTGTCTGATCATGCACTGATCACGTGGCTGATCATACACTGCTCACGTAGCTGATCATGCACTGATCACGTGTCTATCCTGCAGTGCTCACGTGGCTGATCCTGCAATGATCACGTAGCTAACATGTACTCGTCACGGGACTGATCATGCAATGGTAACCTAATTGATCATGCACTGATCACGTGACTGATCATGAACTGATCACGTGACTGATCATGCCCTGATCACGTGGCTATCATGCACTGCTTACGTGGCTGATAATACAATGATCACATAGCTACCATGTACTGGTCACGTGACTGATCATGCACTGATCTCGTGGCTATCATGCACGGCTCACGTGGCTGAACATGCAATGATCACCTAGCTACCATGTACTGGTCACGTGACTGATCATGCACTGATGAAATAATTGATCATGCACTGATCACGTGGCTGATCATGCACTGATCACGTGGCTGATCATACACTGATCACGTGACTGATCATGCACTGATCACGTGACTGATCATGCACTGAGCACCTGGCTATCATGCACTACTCACGTGGCTGAGCATGCAATGATCATGTAGCTACCATGTACCGGTCACGTAACTGATCATACACCCATCAGGTGACTGATCATGCACTGATCACGTGGCTATCATGCACTGTTCACGTGGCTGATCATACACTGATCACCTGCCTGGTCATGCACAGATCACGTGACTAATGATGAACTGATCACGTAGCTATCATGCACTGATCACCTGGCTGATCATGCACTGATACCGTGACTGAGCATGGACTGATCACATGACTATCATGTAGTGATCACGTGACTTAATGGCGCTGCTCATGTGACTGATCATGGGCTAATCATGTTTGCTATCATAAACTGATCATGTGCCTCTGGAGGCAATAAACAAAGAGCTGAGTAGGCACGAATCAAACAGTCAGTAGGCAATAATCATGGAACTCAGCTGTGAGGAATCATGCTGCTCAGCTGGCAATAATCAAGCAGCTGAGCAGGCAGAAATTACGCAGCACAGCTGGCAATTGTCAAGCAGATGAAAGGCAGGAATCGTGCAGCTCAGCTGGCAATTGTCAAGCAGATGAGCAGACAGTAATCACGCAGCTCAGCAGGCCCTGATCACGTGACTGAGCATGCACTGTTCACGTGGCTGATCATACACTGATCACGTGATGGATCATGCACTGATTACTTGGATATCATGCACTGATCACCTGGCTGATCAAACACTGTTCACGTGTCTGACCATGCACTGCTCACCTGGCTGATCATACACTGCTCACGTAACTGATCATGCACTGATCACCTGGCTGATCATACACTGATCACGTGTCTGAACATGCACTGTTCACGTGGCTGATCACACACCTGTCACGTGGCTGATCATGCAATGATCATGTAGCTACCATGTACCGGTCAGGTGACTGATCATGCACCCAACAGGTGACTGATCATGCACTGATATCGTGGCTATCATGCACTGTTCACGTGGCTGTTCATGCACTGATCACGTGACTGATCATGCACTGATCACGAGACTGCTCATGCACTGATCACGTGACTGATCATGCACTGGTCAGTTATATATCATGCACTGATCACTTGGCAGGTCATACACTGATCACGTGCCTGGCCATGCACAGATTACATGACTGATCATGCACTGATCACGTGACTGATCATGCACTGAGCACCTAGCTATCATGCACTACTCACGTGGCTGATCATGCAATGATCATGTAGCTACCATGTACCCGTCACGTGACTGATCATACACCCATCAGGTGACTGATCATGCACTGATCACGTGGCTGTTCATACACTAATCACCTGCCTGGTCATGCACAGATCATGTGACTAATCATGAACTGATCACATAGCTATCATGCACTGATAACCTGGCTGATCATGCACTGATCACGTGGCTATCATGCACTGATCACTTGGCTGATCATACACTCATCACGGGACTGATCGTGCACTGATCACGGCGCTATCATGCATGGATCACATGACTCCACATGCACTGATCACGTGGATGATAATACACTGATCACGTGACTGATCATGCACTGTTCACGTGACTGCCCATTCACTGATCTCGTGACTGATCATGCACTTATCACGTGGCTATCATGCACTGTTCACGTGGCTGTTCATACACTAATCACCTGCCTGGTCATGCACAGATCATGTGACTAATCATGAACTGATCACGTAGCTATCATGCAATGATCACCTGGCTGATCATGCACTGATCACGTGGCTATCATGCACTGATCACTTGGCTGATCATACACTCATCACGGGACTGATCGTGCACTGATCACGGCGCTATCATGCATGGATCACATGACTCCACATGCACTGATCACGTGGATGATCATACACTGATCACGTGACTGATCATGCACTGTTCACATGACTGCCCATTCACTGATCTCGTGACTGATCATGCACTTATCACGTGGCTATCATGCACTGTTCACGTGGCTATCATGCACTGTTCACGTGGCTGATCATACACTGATCACGTGATTGATCATGCACTGATCACTTGGATATCTTGCACTGATCACGTGGCTGTCATGCACTGATCACGTGGCTGAACATGCACTGTTCACGTGGCTGATCACACACCTGTCACGTGACTGATCATGCACTGATCATGTGGCACTCATGCACTGATCACGTGGCTGATCATACTCTGCTCGCGTCACTGATAATGCACACATTACGTGCCTATCATGCACTGCTCACATGCCTCGTCATGCAATGATCACGTAGCTTCCATATACTGGTCCCGTGAGTGATCAGGCACAGATCACGTAAATGACCATGCACTGTTCACGTGACTGATCATGTACTGATCACGTGACTGATCATGCAGTGATCACGTGGCTGATCGTGCACTGATTACGTGACTGATCATGCACTGATCACGTGGCTATCATGCACTGCTCACGTGGCTGATCATGCAATGATCACGTAGCTACCATGTACTGGTCACATGACTGATCATGCACTGATCACGTAATTGATCATTCACTGATCACGTGGCTTATCATGCATTGATCATGTGACTGATCATGTGCTGATCATGTTTGGTGTCATACACTGATCATGTGCCTCTGGAGGCAATGAACAAAGAGCTGAGTAGGCAGGAATCAGTCAGCAGGCAATAATCATGGAACTCAGCTGTAAGGAATCATGCTGCTCAGCTGGCAATAATCAAGCAGATGAGCAGACAGTAATCACGCAGCTCAGCAGGCCCTGATCACGTGACTGACCATGCACTGATAACGTGACTGACCATGCTCTGATCACGTGGCTAACATGCACTGATCACGTGGCTATCAAGCACTCATCACGTGACTGATCATGCACTCATCACGTGACTGATCATGCAGTGATCACGTGGCCCTCCTGCACTGATTATGTGACTGATCATGCACTGATCACGTGGCTGATCATGCACTGATCACGTGGCTGACCATGCACTGATCATGTGGCTATCATGCACTGTTCACGTGGCTGATCATACACTGATCACCTGCCTGGTCATGCACAGATCACGTGACTAATCATGAACTGATCACATAGCTATCATGCACTGGTCACCTGGCTGATCATGCACTGATCACGTGGCTATCATGCAATGATCACGTGGCTATCATGCACTGATCACGTGGCTTATCATGCACTGATACCGTGACTGAGCATGGACTGATCACATGACTATCATGTAGTGATCACGTGACTTAATGGCCCTGATCATGTGACTGATCATGCGCTGATCATGTTTGCTATCATACACTGATCATGTGCCTCTGGAGGCAATAAACAAAGAGCTGAGTAGGCACGAGTCAAACAGTCAGCAGGCAATAGTCATGGAACTCAGCTGTGAGGAATCATGCTGCTCAGCTGGCAATAATTAAGCAGCTGAGCAGGAAGGAATTACGCAGCACAGCTGGCAATTGTCAAGCAGATGACAGGCAGGAATTGTTCAGCTCAGCTGGCAATTGTCAAGCAGATGAGCAGACAGTAATCACGCAGCTCAGCAGGCCCTGATCACGTGACTGAGCATGCACTGTTCACGTGGCTGATCATACATTGATCACGTGATTGATCATGCACTGATCACTTGGGTATCATGCACTGATCACATGGCTGTCATGCACTGATCACGTAGCTGAACACGCACTGTTCACGTGGCTGATCACACACCTGTCACGTGACTGATCATGCACTGATCATGTGGCACTCATGCACTGATCACGTGGCTGATCATACTCTGCTCGAGTCACTGATAATGCACACATCACTTGGCTATCATGCACTGCTCACGTGCCTCGTCATGCAATGACCACGTAGCTTCCATATATTGGTCACGTGAGTGATCATGCACAGATCACGTAAATGACCATGCACTGTTCACGTGACTGATCTTGTACTGATCACCTGACTGATCATGCAGTGATTACGTGGCTGTCATGCTCTGCTCCCGTGGCTGATCATGCAATGATCACGTAGCAACCATGTACTGGTCACGTGACTGATCATGCAGTGTTCACGTAATTGATCCTGCACTGATCACGTGGCTCATCATGCCCGGATCACGTGGAGGATCACACATGTATCACGTGACTGATCATGCACTGATCACGTGGCTCTCATGCACTGATCACGTGGCTACCATGCACTGATCACATGGATATCTTGCACAGATCACGTGGCTGATCACACACGTATCATGTGACTGATCATGCACTGATCACGTGGCTATCATGCACTGATCACGTGGCTATCATGCACAGCTATCATGCACTGATCACGTGGCTGATCACACACGTATCACATGACTGATCATGCACTGATCACCTGGCTATCATGTACTTCTCACGTGGCTGATCATGCAATGATCACGTAGCTACCATGTACTGATCACGTGGCTGATCATACACTGTTTACGTGTCTGACCATGCACTGCTCACGTGGCTGATCATACACTGATCACATAACTGATCATGCACTGATCACGTGACTGATTATGCACTGATCACGTGGCTGATCATGCACTGATCACGTGGCTATCATGCACTGCTCACGTGGCTGGTCATGCAATGTTCACGTAGCTACCATATACTAGTCATGTGACTCATCATGCACAGATCACGTAAATGATCATGCACTGTTCACGTGACTGTTCATGCACTGATCACCTGACTGATCATGCACTGATCACGTGGCTATCATGCACTACTCACGTGGCTGATCATGTAAAGATCACGTAGAACCATGTACTGGTCACGTGACTGATCATGCACTGATCACGTAGTTGATCGTGCACTGATCACATGGCTATCATGCACTGATCACATGGCTATCGCGCACTGATCACGTGGCTGATCATGCAATGATCATGTAGATTCCATGTACCGGTAACGTGACCGATCATACACCCATCAGGTGACTGATCATGCACTGATCACGTGGCTATCATGCACTGTTCACGTGGCTGATCATACACTGATCACCTGCCTGGTCATGCACAGATCACGTGACTAATCCTGAACTGATCACGTGGCTATCATGCACTGATCACGTGGATATCATGCACTGATTACGTGCCTGTCATGCACAGATTACGTGACTAATCATTAACTGATCACGTAGGTATCATGCACAGATTACGTGGCTGATTATACACTGTTCACATGTCTGATCATGCACTGATCACGTGGCTGATCAAACACTGCTCACGTAGATGATCATGCACTGATCACGTGTCTATCATACAGTGCTCACCTGTCTGATCCTGCAATGATCACGTAGCTAACATGTACTGGTCACGTGACTGATCATGCAATGGTAACGTAATTGATCATGCACTGATCACGTGACTGATCATGCACTGATCACGTGGCTATCATGCACTGCTAACGTGGCTGATCATGCACTGATCATGTAATTGATCATGCACTGATCACGTGGCTGATCATACACTGATCACGTGACTGATCATGCACTGTTCACGTGACTGATCATGCACTGATCACGTGGCTATCCTGCACTGATCACGTGGCTGATCATGCACTGATCACGTGCCTGGTCATGCACAGATCACGTGACTACTCATGACGTGATCACCTGGCTATTATGCACTGATCACGTGGATATCATGCACTGATCACGTGGCTGATCATACACTGATCACGTGACTGATCATGCACTGTTCACGTGACTGATCATGCACTGATCACGTGGCTATTCTGCACTGATCACGTGGCTGATCATACATTGTTCAGGTGCCTGGTCATGCACAGATCACGTGACTACTCATGAAGTGATCACCTGCCTATCATGCAATGATCACGTAGCTATCATGTACTGGTCACGTGACTGATCATGCACTGATCCCTTCAGTGATCATGCACTGATCACGTGGCTGATCATGCACCGATCACGTGACTGATCATGCACTGATCACGTGGCTGATCATGCACTGATCACCTGGCTTATCATCCATTGATCATGTGACTGATCATGTGCTGATCATATTTCGTGTCATACACTGATCATGTGCCTCTGGAGGCAATGAACAAAGAGCTGAGTAGGCAGAAATCAGTCAGCAGGCAATAATCATGGAACTCAGCTGTAAGGAAGCATGCTGCTCAGCTGGCAATAATCAAGTAGATGAGCAGGCAGGAATTACGCAGCACAGGTGGCAGTTGTCAAGGAGATGACAGGCAGGAATCGTGCAGCTCAGCTGGCAATTGTCAAGCAGATGAGCAGACAGTAATCACGCAGCTCAGCAGGCCCTGATCACGTGACTGAGCATGCACTGTTCATATGGCTGATCACACACCTATCACGTGACTGATCATGCACTGATCACGTGGCTCTCATGCACTGATCACGTGATTGCACATGCACTGATCACGTAATTGTATGCACTAATCACGTGGCTATCATGCACAGATGACGTGACTGATCATGCACTGATCATGTGACTGATCATGCACTGATCACGTATCTATCTTGCACTAATCACTTGGCTGATCATACACTCATCACGGGACTGATCGTGCACTGATCACGGCGCTATCATGCATTGATTACTTGAATCCACATGCACTGATCACGTGGATGATCATGCACTGATCACGTGACTGACCATTCACTGATCACGTAACTGCCCATGCAATGATCACCTGACTGATCATGCACTGATCATGTGGCTATCATGCACTGCTCACGTGGCTGATCATACTCTGCTCATGTAACTGATCATGCACACATCACGTGGCTATCATGCACTGCTCACGTGGCTGATCATGCAATGATCACGTAGCTACCATATACTGGTCACGTGACTGATCATGCACAGATCACGAAAATGATCGTGCACTGTTCACGTGACTGATCATTTACTGATCACGTGACTGATCATGCACTGATCACGTGGCTCTCATGCTCTGCTCACGTGGCTGATCATGCAATGATCACGTAGCAACCATGTACTTGTCACGTGACTGATCATGCACTGATCACGTGGCTATCATGCACTGATCACGTGGCTGATCATACAGTGATCACGTGACTGATCATGCACTGATCACGTGAATGATCATGTACTGATCACGTGGCTAACATGCACTGATCACTTGGCAGGTCATACACTGATCACGTTCCTGGTCATGCACAGATTACATGACTGATCATGCACTGATCACCTGGCTATCATGCACTACTCACGTGGCTGATCATGCAATGATCATGTAGCTACCATGTACTGGTCACGTGACTGATCATACACCCATCAGGTGACTGATCATGCACTGATCACGTGGCTATCATGCACTGTTCACGTGGCTGATCATACACTGATCACCTGCCTGGTCATGTACAGATCACGTGACTAATCATGAACTGATCATGTACCTATCATGCACTGATCACCTGGCTGATCATGCACTGATATCGTGACTGAGCATGCACTGATCATGTGCCGGGAGCCGGGGAGGCCTTCCACTCTGGACAAAGGTCATGAGGAAGGAGGCTCGGCATACGCAAATGCGGGATCGAGCCTCAGGAGTGCACCCGGATATTCTCGAGCATCTCCCCCCCAAAAAACCAGAGTCTGCTTACTGTATTGCTTTGTGCACTCACCTCTGATTTCACTGGGGGCTGTCCCCCACCACCATCTCGCTCTCTATGTCAAAGAGTTAACTTACAGCTCCAATTCATAAAGTTCCTTGTCATTCTTCCCTTTAACTTCCATCAGAGTCTCCATCTGGACCGGGGAACACACCACGCTTACTAATTATGCCTGGGCTGCTAAGACCCACTCGAGAAGGTGTGTAGGGTGAGGCACTTTCTGCCATTCGAGAGGGGGCCTGCGGCCTACGTAAGTGGTGCAAAATTCTTGTCTTGAAGTTTCATTGGTCTCCCGCGAAAACCAAGAACCTCAGTCTCTTTTCTCCTCTGAATTTTCCTACTGAGATCTCCTCAAACTATTATTCTTTATATCTCTGATGAGCATATAAACAGTCGCCTAGGCCATCTCTCCTTCGAATATCCTGCATCAGCTGAGGCTGGTCCCCGGCAGGTGGCGCCCGAACAGTGTCCTCAGGAGGCAATACTCAAAGAGATGAGTAGACACGAACCACGCAATCAGCAGGCAATAAGCATGGAGCTCAGCAGTGACGAATCATGCTGCTCAACTGGCAATAATCAAGCAGGTGACCAGGAAGGAATCACGCAGCTCAGCTGGCAATTGTCATGCAGATGAGCCAGCAGGAATCACGCAGCTCAGCAGGCCCTGATCATGTGACTCTGCAGGCACTGATCACATGGCCGATCATGTACTGATCACGTGACTGAGCATGCACTGATCACGTGGCTATCATGCACTGATGACGTGGCTGATCAGGCACTGATCACATGGCTCATCATGCACTGATCACGTGATTATCAGGCAATGATCAGTGACTGACAGGCGCTGATCATGGGACTGTGCACGCACTGTTCACGTGGCTATCATGCACTGATAACGTGATTGGGCAGGCACTGATGACGTGGCTGATCGGGCACTGATCACGTGTTTATTAGGCAGTGATCAGTGACTGACAGGCGCTGATCATGGGACTGTGCATGCACTTATCACGTGGCTGATCAGAAACTGACCAGCTGTCTGCGCATGCAGTGATCACGTGGCTGGTCATTCACTGATCACGTGTTTATCATACGGTGATCACGTGACTGAGAGTCCCTGATCATGTGACTGTGCCGTCAGTGATCACGTGACTAATCATGAAGTGATCCCGTGGCTATCCTGCACTCATCACGTGGCTCATCAAGCACTGATCACGTGTCTGATCACACACGTATTACGTGACTGATCATGTACAGATCACGTGACTAATCATGAAGCAATCACGTGGCTATCATGCACTGCCCACATGGCTATCATGCACTGATCCCGTGGCTGATCATGCAATGATCACGTACCTACCATGTACTGGTAACGTGACTGATCATGCACTGATCACGTGACTGATCATGCACTGATCACGTTGCTATCATGCACTGCTCACGTGGCTGACCATGCAATGACACGCAGCTAACATGTACTGGTCACATGACTGATCATGCACTGATCACGTGTCTGATCACGCACTGATCACGTGGCTGATCATGCACTGATCACGTGGCTATCATGCACTGCTCACGTGGCTGATCACACAATGATCACGAACCTACCATTTAGTGGTCACATGAGTGATCATGCACTGATCACGGAATTGATCATGCACTGATCACGTGACTGATCATGCAATGAATACGTGACTGACCATTTACTGATCACGTGGGTGGTCATGCACTGATCACGTGGCTATCATGCACTGCTCACGTGGCTGATCATGCAATGATCACGCAGTTAGGATGTACTAGTCACATGACTGATCATGCACTGATCACGTAATTGATCATGCACTGATCACCTGGCTTATCATGCATTGATAATGTGACTGATTATGTGCTGATCATGTTTGGTGTCATACACTGATCATATGCCTCTGGAGGCAATGAACAAAGAGCTGAGTAGGCAGGAATCAGTCAGCAGGCAAAATCATGGAACTCAGCTCTGAGAAATCATGCTGCTCAGCTGGCAATAATCAAGTAGATGAACAGGGAGGAATTACGCAGCACAGGTGGCAATTGTCAAGGAGAGGACAGGCAGGAATCGTGCAGCTCAGCTTGCAATTCTCAAGCAGATGAGCAGACAGTAATCATGCAGCTCAGCAGGCCCTGATCACGTGACTGAGCATGCACTGTTCACGTCGCTGATCACACACCTATCACGTGACTGATCATGCACTTATCACGTGGCTCTCATGCACTGATGTCGTGGCAGATCATGCACTGATCATGTGACTGATCATGCACTGATCACGTAGCTATCTTGCACTGATCACTTGGCTGATCATACACTTATCACGGGACTTATCGTGCGCTGATCATGGCGCTATCATGCATTGATTACATGACTCCACATGCACTGACCAAGTGGATGATCCTGCACTGATCACTTGACTGACCATGCACTGATCACGTGACTGATCATGCACTGATCACGTGGCTATCATGCACTGATCACGTGGCTATCATGCACTGATCACGTGACTGATCATGCAATGATCACGTGGCTACCATGTACGGGTCACGTGACTGATCATGCACTGATCACGTAATTGATCCTGCACTGATCACGTGGCTCATCATGCACAGATCACGTGACTTTTCACGCACTGATCACTTGACTGATCATACACTGATCACGTGGCTATAATGCACTGATCACGTGGCTGATCATACACTGTTCACGTGCCTGGTCCTGCACAGATCACGTGACTAATCATGAACTGATCACGTCGCTATAATTCACTGATCACGTGGATATCATGCACTGATTACGTGCCTGTCATGCACAGATCACGTGACTAATCATGAAATGCTCATGTAAGTATCATGCACTAATCACGTGGCTGATCATACACTGTTTACGTGTCTGATCATGCACTGATCACGTGGCTGATCATACACTGCTCACGTAGCTGATCATGCACTGATCACGTGTCTATCCTGCAGTGCTCACGTGGCTGATCCTGCAATGATCACGTAGCTAACATGTACTCGTCACGGGACTGATCATGCAATGGTAACCTAATTGATCATGCACTGATCACGTGACTGATCATGAACTGATCACGTGACTGATCATGCACTGATCACGTGGCTATCATGCACTGCTTACGTGGCTGATCATACAATGATCACATAGCTACCATGTACTGGTCACGTGACTGATCATGCACTGATCTCGTGGCTATCATGCACGGCTCACGTGGCTGAACATGCAATGATCACCTAGCTACCATGTACTGGTCACGTGACTGATCATGCACTGATGAAATAATTGATCATGCACTGATCACGTGGCTGATCATGTGCTGATCACGTGACTGACCATGCACTGATCATCTGGCTTTAATGCATTGATCATGTGACTGATCATGTGCTGATCATGTTTGGTGTCATACACTGATCATGTGCCTCTGGAGGCAATGAACAAAGAGCTGAGTAGGAAGGAATCACTCAGCAGGCAATAATCATGGAACTCAGCTGGAAGGAATCATGCTGCTCAGCTGTCAATAATCAAGTAGGTGAGCATTCAGGAATTACGCAGCACAGGTGGCAATTGTCAAGGAGATGACTGGCAGGAATCGTGCAGCTCAGCTGGCAATTGTCAAGCAGATGAACAGAGAGTAATCATGCAGCTCAATAGGCCCTGATCACGTGACTGAGCATGCACTGTTCACGTGGCTGATCACACACCTATCACGTGACTGATCATGCACTGATCACGTGGCTCTCATGCACTGATCACGTGATTGCGCATGCACTGATCACGTAATTGTATGCACTAATCACGTGGCTATCATGCACTGATTACGTGGCTGATCATGCACTGATCATGTGACTGATCATGCACTGATCACGTAGCTATCTTGCACTGATCACTTTACTGATCATACACTCATCATGGGGCTGATCGTGCACTGATCACGTTGCTATCATGCATTGATTACATGACTCCACATGCACTGATCACATGGATGATCATGCACTGATCACGTGACTGATCATGCACTGATCACGTGGCTATCATGCACTGATCACGTGCCTGACCATGCAATGATCATGTAGGTACCATGTACCTGTAATGTGACCGATCATACACCCATCAGGTGACTGATCATGCACTGATCACGTGGCTGAACATGCACTGTTCACGTGGCTGATCACACACCTGTCACGTGACTGATCATGCACTGATCACGTGGCACTCATGCACTGATCACGTGGCTGATCATACTCTGCTCATGTAACTGATCATGCACGCATCACGTGGCTATCATGCACTGATCACGTGGCTGAGCATGCACTGATACCGTGACTGAGCATGGACTGATCACATGACTATCATGTAGTGATCACGTGACTTAATGGCGCTGATCATGTGACTGATCATGCGCTGATCATGTTTGCTATCATACACTGATCATGTGCCTCTGGAGGCAATAAACAAAGAGCTGAGTAGGCACGAATCAAACAGTCAGCAGTCAATACTCATGGAACTCACCTGTGAGGAATCATGCTGCTCAGCTGGCAATAATCAAGCAGCTGAGCAGGCAGGAATTACGCAGCACAGCTGGCAATTGTCAAGCAGATGACAGGCAGGAATCGTGCAGCTCAGCTGGCAATTTTCAAGCAGATGAGCAGACAGTAATCACGCAGCTCAGCAGACCCTGATCACGTGACTGAGCATGCACTGTTCACGTGGATGATCACACACCTATCACGTGACTGATCATGCACTTATCACGTGGCTCTCATGCACTGATGTCGTGGCAGATCATGCACTGATCATGTGACTGATCATGCACTGATCACGTAGCTATCTTGCACTGATCACTTGGCTGATCATACACTTATCACGGGACTTATCGTGCGCTGATCATGGCGCTATCATGCATTGATTACATGACTCCACATGCACTGACCAAGTGGATGATCCTGCACTGATCACTTGACTGACCATGCACTGATCACGTGACTGATCATGCACTGATCACGTGGCTATCATGCACTGATCACGTGGCTATCATGCACTGATCACGTGACTGATCATGCAATGATCACGTGGCTACCATGTACGGGTCACGTGACTGATCATGCACTGATCACGTAATTGATCCTGCACTGATCACGTGGCTCATCATGCACAGATCACGTGACTTTTCACGCACTGATCACTTGACTGATCATACACTGATCACGTGGCTATAATGCACTGATCACGTGGCTGATCATACACTGTTCACGTGCCTGGTCCTGCACAGATCACGTGACTAATCATGAACTGATCACGTCGCTATAATTCACTGATCACGTGGATATCATGCACTGATTACGTGCCTGTCATGCACAGATCACGTGACTAATCATGAAATGCTCATGTAAGTATCATGCACTAATCACGTGGCTGATCATACACTGTTTACGTGTCTGATCATGCACTGATCACGTGGCTGATCATACACTGCTCACGTAGCTGATCATGCACTGATCACGTGTCTATCCTGCAGTGCTCACGTGGCTGATCCTGCAATGATCACGTAGCTAACATGTACTCGTCACGGGACTGATCATGCAATGGTAACCTAATTGATCATGCACTGATCACGTGACTGATCATGAACTGATCACGTGACTGATCATGCACTGATCACGTGGCTATCATGCACTGCTTACGTGGCTGATCATACAATGATCACATAGCTACCATGTACTGGTCACGTGACTGATCATGCACTGATCTCGTGGCTATCATGCACGGCTCACGTGGCTGAACATGCAATGATCACCTAGCTACCATGTACTGGTCACGTGACTGATCATGCACTGATGAAATAATTGATCATGCACTGATCACGTGGCTGATCATGTGCTGATCACGTGACTGACCATGCACTGATCATCTGGCTTTAATGCATTGATCATGTGACTGATCATGTGCTGATCATGTTTGGTGTCATACACTGATCATGTGCCTCTGGAGGCAATGAACAAAGAGCTGAGTAGGAAGGAATCACTCAGCAGGCAATAATCATGGAACTCAGCTGGAAGGAATCATGCTGCTCAGCTGTCAATAATCAAGTAGGTGAGCATTCAGGAATTACGCAGCACAGGTGGCAATTGTCAAGGAGATGACTGGCAGGAATCGTGCAGCTCAGCTGGCAATTGTCAAGCAGATGAACAGAGAGTAATCATGCAGCTCAATAGGCCCTGATCACGTGACTGAGCATGCACTGTTCACGTGGCTGATCACACACCTATCACGTGACTGATCATGCACTGATCACGTGGCTCTCATGCACTGATCACGTGATTGCGCATGCACTGATCACGTAATTGTATGCACTAATCACGTGGCTATCATGCACTGATTACGTGGCTGATCATGCACTGATCATGTGACTGATCATGCACTGATCACGTAGCTATCTTGCACTGATCACTTTACTGATCATACACTCATCATGGGGCTGATCGTGCACTGATCACGTTGCTATCATGCATTGATTACATGACTCCACATGCACTGATCACATGGATGATCATGCACTGATCACGTGACTGATCATGCACTGATCACGTGGCTATCATGCACTGATCACGTGCCTGACCATGCAATGATCATGTAGGTACCATGTACCTGTAATGTGACCGATCATACACCCATCAGGTGACTGATCATGCACTGATCACGTGGCTGAACATGCACTGTTCACGTGGCTGATCACACACCTGTCACGTGACTGATCATGCACTGATCACGTGGCACTCATGCACTGATCACGTGGCTGATCATACTCTGCTCATGTAACTGATCATGCACGCATCACGTGGCTATCATGCACTGATCACGTGGCTGAGCATGCACTGATACCGTGACTGAGCATGGACTGATCACATGACTATCATGTAGTGATCACGTGACTTAATGGCGCTGATCATGTGACTGATCATGCGCTGATCATGTTTGCTATCATACACTGATCATGTGCCTCTGGAGGCAATAAACAAAGAGCTGAGTAGGCACGAATCAAACAGTCAGCAGTCAATACTCATGGAACTCACCTGTGAGGAATCATGCTGCTCAGCTGGCAATAATCAAGCAGCTGAGCAGGCAGGAATTACGCAGCACAGCTGGCAATTGTCAAGCAGATGACAGGCAGGAATCGTGCAGCTCAGCTGGCAATTTTCAAGCAGATGAGCAGACAGTAATCACGCAGCTCAGCAGACCCTGATCACGTGACTGAGCATGCACTGTTCACGTGGATGATCACACACCTATCACGTGACTGATCATGCACTTATCACGTGGCTCTCATGCACTGATGTCGTGG
This sequence comes from Bos javanicus, assembly GCF_032452875.1. Taxonomy (NCBI): domain Eukaryota; kingdom Metazoa; phylum Chordata; class Mammalia; order Artiodactyla; family Bovidae; genus Bos; species Bos javanicus. Next base: position 240,745 of record NW_026893693.1, on the reverse strand, counting down.
CAGATCATGCACTGATCATGTGACTGATCATGCACTGATCACGTAGCTATCTTGCACTGATCACTTGGCTGATCATACACTTATCACGGGACTTATCGTGCGCTGATCATGGCGCTATCATGCATTGATTACATGACTCCACATGCACTGACCAAGTGGATGATCCTGCACTGATCACTTGACTGACCATGCACTGATCACGTGACTGATCATGCACTGATCACGTGGCTATCATGCACTGATCACGTGGCTATCATGCACTGATCACGTGACTGATCATGCAATGATCACGTGGCTACCATGTACGGGTCACGTGACTGATCATGCACTGATCACGTAATTGATCCTGCACTGATCACGTGGCTCATCATGCACAGATCACGTGACTTTTCACGCACTGATCACTTGACTGATCATACACTGATCACGTGGCTATAATGCACTGATCACGTGGCTGATCATACACTGTTCACGTGCCTGGTCCTGCACAGATCACGTGACTAATCATGAACTGATCACGTCGCTATAATTCACTGATCACGTGGATATCATGCACTGATTACGTGCCTGTCATGCACAGATCACGTGACTAATCATGAAATGCTCATGTAAGTATCATGCACTAATCACGTGGCTGATCATACACTGTTTACGTGTCTGATCATGCACTGATCACGTGGCTGATCATACACTGCTCACGTAGCTGATCATGCACTGATCACGTGTCTATCCTGCAGTGCTCACGTGGCTGATCCTGCAATGATCACGTAGCTAACATGTACTCGTCACGGGACTGATCATGCAATGGTAACCTAATTGATCATGCACTGATCACGTGACTGATCATGAACTGATCACGTGACTGATCATGCACTGATCACGTGGCTATCATGCACTGCTTACGTGGCTGATCATACAATGATCACATAGCTACCATGTACTGGTCACGTGACTGATCATGCACTGATCTCGTGGCTATCATGCACGGCTCACGTGGCTGAACATGCAATGATCACCTAGCTACCATGTACTGGTCACGTGACTGATCATGCACTGATGAAATAATTGATCATGCACTGATCACGTGGCTGATCATGTGCTGATCACGTGACTGACCATGCACTGATCATCTGGCTTTAATGCATTGATCATGTGACTGATCATGTGCTGATCATGTTTGGTGTCATACACTGATCATGTGCCTCTGGAGGCAATGAACAAAGAGCTGAGTAGGAAGGAATCACTCAGCAGGCAATAATCATGGAACTCAGCTGGAAGGAATCATGCTGCTCAGCTGTCAATAATCAAGTAGGTGAGCATTCAGGAATTACGCAGCACAGGTGGCAATTGTCAAGGAGATGACTGGCAGGAATCGTGCAGCTCAGCTGGCAATTGTCAAGCAGATGAACAGAGAGTAATCATGCAGCTCAATAGGCCCTGATCACGTGACTGAGCATGCACTGTTCACGTGGCTGATCACACACCTATCACGTGACTGATCATGCACTGATCACGTGGCTCTCATGCACTGATCACGTGATTGCGCATGCACTGATCACGTAATTGTATGCACTAATCACGTGGCTATCATGCACTGATTACGTGGCTGATCATGCACTGATCATGTGACTGATCATGCACTGATCACGTAGCTATCTTGCACTGATCACTTTACTGATCATACACTCATCATGGGGCTGATCGTGCACTGATCACGTTGCTATCATGCATTGATTACATGACTCCACATGCACTGATCACATGGATGATCATGCACTGATCACGTGACTGATCATGCACTGATCACGTGGCTATCATGCACTGATCACGTGCCTGACCATGCAATGATCATGTAGGTACCATGTACCTGTAATGTGACCGATCATACACCCATCAGGTGACTGATCATGCACTGATCACGTGGCTGAACATGCACTGTTCACGTGGCTGATCACACACCTGTCACGTGACTGATCATGCACTGATCACGTGGCACTCATGCACTGATCACGTGGCTGATCATACTCTGCTCATGTAACTGATCATGCACGCATCACGTGGCTATCATGCACTGATCACGTGGCTGAGCATGCACTGATACCGTGACTGAGCATGGACTGATCACATGACTATCATGTAGTGATCACGTGACTTAATGGCGCTGATCATGTGACTGATCATGCGCTGATCATGTTTGCTATCATACACTGATCATGTGCCTCTGGAGGCAATAAACAAAGAGCTGAGTAGGCACGAATCAAACAGTCAGCAGTCAATACTCATGGAACTCACCTGTGAGGAATCATGCTGCTCAGCTGGCAATAATCAAGCAGCTGAGCAGGCAGGAATTACGCAGCACAGCTGGCAATTGTCAAGCAGATGACAGGCAGGAATCGTGCAGCTCAGCTGGCAATTTTCAAGCAGATGAGCAGACAGTAATCACGCAGCTCAGCAGACCCTGATCACGTGACTGAGCATGCACTGTTCACGTGGATGATCACACACCTATCACGTGACTGATCATGCACTTATCACGTGGCTCTCATGCACTGATGTCGTGGCAGATCATGCACTGATCATGTGACTGATCATGCACTGATCACGTAGCTATCTTGCACTGATCACTTGGCTGATCATACACTTATCACGGGACTTATCGTGCGCTGATCATGGCGCTATCATGCATTGATTACATGACTCCACATGCACTGACCAAGTGGATGATCCTGCACTGATCACTTGACTGACCATGCACTGATCACGTGACTGATCATGCACTGATCACGTGGCTATCATGCACTGATCACGTGGCTATCATGCACTGATCACGTGACTGATCATGCAATGATCACGTGGCTACCATGTACGGGTCACGTGACTGATCATGCACTGATCACGTAATTGATCCTGCACTGATCACGTGGCTCATCATGCACAGATCACGTGACTTTTCACGCACTGATCACTTGACTGATCATACACTGATCACGTGGCTATAATGCACTGATCACGTGGCTGATCATACACTGTTCACGTGCCTGGTCCTGCACAGATCACGTGACTAATCATGAACTGATCACGTCGCTATAATTCACTGATCACGTGGATATCATGCACTGATTACGTGCCTGTCATGCACAGATCACGTGACTAATCATGAAATGCTCATGTAAGTATCATGCACTAATCACGTGGCTGATCATACACTGTTTACGTGTCTGATCATGCACTGATCACGTGGCTGATCATACACTGCTCACGTAGCTGATCATGCACTGATCACGTGTCTATCCTGCAGTGCTCACGTGGCTGATCCTGCAATGATCACGTAGCTAACATGTACTCGTCACGGGACTGATCATGCAATGGTAACCTAATTGATCATGCACTGATCACGTGACTGATCATGAACTGATCACGTGACTGATCATGCACTGATCACGTGGCTATCATGCACTGCTTACGTGGCTGATCATACAATGATCACATAGCTACCATGTACTGGTCACGTGACTGATCATGCACTGATCTCGTGGCTATCATGCACGGCTCACGTGGCTGAACATGCAATGATCACCTAGCTACCATGTACTGGTCACGTGACTGATCATGCACTGATGAAATAATTGATCATGCACTGATCACGTGGCTGATCATGTGCTGATCACGTGACTGACCATGCACTGATCATCTGGCTTTAATGCATTGATCATGTGACTGATCATGTGCTGATCATGTTTGGTGTCATACACTGATCATGTGCCTCTGGAGGCAATGAACAAAGAGCTGAGTAGGAAGGAATCACTCAGCAGGCAATAATCATGGAACTCAGCTGGAAGGAATCATGCTGCTCAGCTGTCAATAATCAAGTAGGTGAGCATTCAGGAATTACGCAGCACAGGTGGCAATTGTCAAGGAGATGACTGGCAGGAATCGTGCAGCTCAGCTGGCAATTGTCAAGCAGATGAACAGAGAGTAATCATGCAGCTCAATAGGCCCTGATCACGTGACTGAGCATGCACTGTTCACGTGGCTGATCACACACCTATCACGTGACTGATCATGCACTGATCACGTGGCTCTCATGCACTGATCACGTGATTGCGCATGCACTGATCACGTAATTGTATGCACTAATCACGTGGCTATCATGCACTGATTACGTGGCTGATCATGCACTGATCATGTGACTGATCATGCACTGATCACGTAGCTATCTTGCACTGATCACTTTACTGATCATACACTCATCATGGGGCTGATCGTGCACTGATCACGTTGCTATCATGCATTGATTACATGACTCCACATGCACTGATCACATGGATGATCATGCACTGATCACGTGACTGATCATGCACTGATCACGTGGCTATCATGCACTGATCACGTGCCTGACCATGCAATGATCATGTAGGTACCATGTACCTGTAATGTGACCGATCATACACCCATCAGGTGACTGATCATGCACTGATCACGTGGCTGAACATGCACTGTTCACGTGGCTGATCACACACCTGTCACGTGACTGATCATGCACTGATCACGTGGCACTCATGCACTGATCACGTGGCTGATCATACTCTGCTCATGTAACTGATCATGCACGCATCACGTGGCTATCATGCACTGATCACGTGGCTGAGCATGCACTGATACCGTGACTGAGCATGGACTGATCACATGACTATCATGTAGTGATCACGTGACTTAATGGCGCTGATCATGTGACTGATCATGCGCTGATCATGTTTGCTATCATACACTGATCATGTGCCTCTGGAGGCAATAAACAAAGAGCTGAGTAGGCACGAATCAAACAGTCAGCAGTCAATACTCATGGAACTCACCTGTGAGGAATCATGCTGCTCAGCTGGCAATAATCAAGCAGCTGAGCAGGCAGGAATTACGCAGCACAGCTGGCAATTGTCAAGCAGATGACAGGCAGGAATCGTGCAGCTCAGCTGGCAATTTTCAAGCAGATGAGCAGACAGTAATCACGCAGCTCAGCAGACCCTGATCACGTGACTGAGCATGCACTGTTCACGTGGATGATCACACACCTATCACGTGACTGATCATGCACTTATCACGTGGCTCTCATGCACTGATGTCGTGGCAGATCATGCACTGATCATGTGACTGATCATGCACTGATCACGTAGCTATCTTGCACTGATCACTTGGCTGATCATACACTTATCACGGGACTTATCGTGCGCTGATCATGGCGCTATCATGCATTGATTACATGACTCCACATGCACTGACCAAGTGGATGATCCTGCACTGATCACTTGACTGACCATGCACTGATCACGTGACTGATCATGCACTGATCACGTGGCTATCATGCACTGATCACGTGGCTATCATGCACTGATCACGTGACTGATCATGCAATGATCACGTGGCTACCATGTACGGGTCACGTGACTGATCATGCACTGATCACGTAATTGATCCTGCACTGATCACGTGGCTCATCATGCACAGATCACGTGACTTTTCACGCACTGATCACTTGACTGATCATACACTGATCACGTGGCTATAATGCACTGATCACGTGGCTGATCATACACTGTTCACGTGCCTGGTCCTGCACAGATCACGTGACTAATCATGAACTGATCACGTCGCTATAATTCACTGATCACGTGGATATCATGCACTGATTACGTGCCTGTCATGCACAGATCACGTGACTAATCATGAAATGCTCATGTAAGTATCATGCACTAATCACGTGGCTGATCATACACTGTTTACGTGTCTGATCATGCACTGATCACGTGGCTGATCATACACTGCTCACGTAGCTGATCATGCACTGATCACGTGTCTATCCTGCAGTGCTCACGTGGCTGATCCTGCAATGATCACGTAGCTAACATGTACTCGTCACGGGACTGATCATGCAATGGTAACCTAATTGATCATGCACTGATCACGTGACTGATCATGAACTGATCACGTGACTGATCATGCACTGATCACGTGGCTATCATGCACTGCTTACGTGGCTGATCATACAATGATCACATAGCTACCATGTACTGGTCACGTGACTGATCATGCACTGATCTCGTGGCTATCATGCACGGCTCACGTGGCTGAACATGCAATGATCACCTAGCTACCATGTACTGGTCACGTGACTGATCATGCACTGATGAAATAATTGATCATGCACTGATCACGTGGCTGATCATGTGCTGATCACGTGACTGACCATGCACTGATCATCTGGCTTTAATGCATTGATCATGTGACTGATCATGTGCTGATCATGTTTGGTGTCATACACTGATCATGTGCCTCTGGAGGCAATGAACAAAGAGCTGAGTAGGAAGGAATCACTCAGCAGGCAATAATCATGGAACTCAGCTGGAAGGAATCATGCTGCTCAGCTGTCAATAATCAAGTAGGTGAGCATTCAGGAATTACGCAGCACAGGTGGCAATTGTCAAGGAGATGACTGGCAGGAATCGTGCAGCTCAGCTGGCAATTGTCAAGCAGATGAACAGAGAGTAATCATGCAGCTCAATAGGCCCTGATCACGTGACTGAGCATGCACTGTTCACGTGGCTGATCACACACCTATCACGTGACTGATCATGCACTGATCACGTGGCTCTCATGCACTGATCACGTGATTGCGCATGCACTGATCACGTAATTGTATGCACTAATCACGTGGCTATCATGCACTGATTACGTGGCTGATCATGCACTGATCATGTGACTGATCATGCACTGATCACGTAGCTATCTTGCACTGATCACTTTACTGATCATACACTCATCATGGGGCTGATCGTGCACTGATCACGTTGCTATCATGCATTGATTACATGACTCCACATGCACTGATCACATGGATGATCATGCACTGATCACGTGACTGATCATGCACTGATCACGTGGCTATCATGCACTGATCACGTGCCTGACCATGCAATGATCATGTAGGTACCATGTACCTGTAATGTGACCGATCATACACCCATCAGGTGACTGATCATGCACTGATCACGTGGCTGAACATGCACTGTTCACGTGGCTGATCACACACCTGTCACGTGACTGATCATGCACTGATCACGTGGCACTCATGCACTGATCACGTGGCTGATCATACTCTGCTCATGTAACTGATCATGCACGCATCACGTGGCTATCATGCACTGATCACGTGGCTGAGCATGCACTGATACCGTGACTGAGCATGGACTGATCACATGACTATCATGTAGTGATCACGTGACTTAATGGCGCTGATCATGTGACTGATCATGCGCTGATCATGTTTGCTATCATACACTGATCATGTGCCTCTGGAGGCAATAAACAAAGAGCTGAGTAGGCACGAATCAAACAGTCAGCAGTCAATACTCATGGAACTCACCTGTGAGGAATCATGCTGCTCAGCTGGCAATAATCAAGCAGCTGAGCAGGCAGGAATTACGCAGCACAGCTGGCAATTGTCAAGCAGATGACAGGCAGGAATCGTGCAGCTCAGCTGGCAATTTTCAAGCAGATGAGCAGACAGTAATCACGCAGCTCAGCAGACCCTGATCACGTGACTGAGCATGCACTGTTCACGTGGATGATCACACACCTATCACGTGACTGATCATGCACTTATCACGTGGCTCTCATGCACTGATGTCGTGGCAGATCATGCACTGATCATGTGACTGATCATGCACTGATCACGTAGCTATCTTGCACTGATCACTTGGCTGATCATACACTTATCACGGGACTTATCGTGCGCTGATCATGGCGCTATCATGCATTGATTACATGACTCCACATGCACTGACCAAGTGGATGATCCTGCACTGATCACTTGACTGACCATGCACTGATCACGTGACTGATCATGCACTGATCACGTGGCTATCATGCACTGATCACGTGGCTATCATGCACTGATCACGTGACTGATCATGCAATGATCACGTGGCTACCATGTACGGGTCACGTGACTGATCATGCACTGATCACGTAATTGATCCTGCACTGATCACGTGGCTCATCATGCACAGATCACGTGACTTTTCACGCACTGATCACTTGACTGATCATACACTGATCACGTGGCTATAATGCACTGATCACGTGGCTGATCATACACTGTTCACGTGCCTGGTCCTGCACAGATCACGTGACTAATCATGAACTGATCACGTCGCTATAATTCACTGATCACGTGGATATCATGCACTGATTACGTGCCTGTCATGCACAGATCACGTGACTAATCATGAAATGCTCATGTAAGTATCATGCACTAATCACGTGGCTGATCATACACTGTTTACGTGTCTGATCATGCACTGATCACGTGGCTGATCATACACTGCTCACGTAGCTGATCATGCACTGATCACGTGTCTATCCTGCAGTGCTCACGTGGCTGATCCTGCAATGATCACGTAGCTAACATGTACTCGTCACGGGACTGATCATGCAATGGTAACCTAATTGATCATGCACTGATCACGTGACTGATCATGAACTGATCACGTGACTGATCATGCACTGATCACGTGGCTATCATGCACTGCTTACGTGGCTGATCATACAATGATCACATAGCTACCATGTACTGGTCACGTGACTGATCATGCACTGATCTCGTGGCTATCATGCACGGCTCACGTGGCTGAACATGCAATGATCACCTAGCTACCATGTACTGGTCACGTGACTGATCATGCACTGATGAAATAATTGATCATGCACTGATCACGTGGCTGATCATGTGCTGATCACGTGACTGACCATGCACTGATCATCTGGCTTTAATGCATTGATCATGTGACTGATCATGTGCTGATCATGTTTGGTGTCATACACTGATCATGTGCCTCTGGAGGCAATGAACAAAGAGCTGAGTAGGAAGGAATCACTCAGCAGGCAATAATCATGGAACTCAGCTGGAAGGAATCATGCTGCTCAGCTGTCAATAATCAAGTAGGTGAGCATTCAGGAATTACGCAGCACAGGTGGCAATTGTCAAGGAGATGACTGGCAGGAATCGTGCAGCTCAGCTGGCAATTGTCAAGCAGATGAACAGAGAGTAATCATGCAGCTCAATAGGCCCTGATCACGTGACTGAGCATGCACTGTTCACGTGGCTGATCACACACCTATCACGTGACTGATCATGCACTGATCACGTGGCTCTCATGCACTGATCACGTGATTGCGCATGCACTGATCACGTAATTGTATGCACTAATCACGTGGCTATCATGCACTGATTACGTGGCTGATCATGCACTGATCATGTGACTGATCATGCACTGATCACGTAGCTATCTTGCACTGATCACTTTACTGATCATACACTCATCATGGGGCTGATCGTGCACTGATCACGTTGCTATCATGCATTGATTACATGACTCCACATGCACTGATCACATGGATGATCATGCACTGATCACGTGACTGATCATGCACTGATCACGTGGCTATCATGCACTGATCACGTGCCTGACCATGCAATGATCATGTAGGTACCATGTACCTGTAATGTGACCGATCATACACCCATCAGGTGACTGATCATGCACTGATCACGTGGCTGAACATGCACTGTTCACGTGGCTGATCACACACCTGTCACGTGACTGATCATGCACTGATCACGTGGCACTCATGCACTGATCACGTGGCTGATCATACTCTGCTCATGTAACTGATCATGCACGCATCACGTGGCTATCATGCACTGATCACGTGGCTGAGCATGCACTGATACCGTGACTGAGCATGGACTGATCACATGACTATCATGTAGTGATCACGTGACTTAATGGCGCTGATCATGTGACTGATCATGCGCTGATCATGTTTGCTATCATACACTGATCATGTGCCTCTGGAGGCAATAAACAAAGAGCTGAGTAGGCACGAATCAAACAGTCAGCAGTCAATACTCATGGAACTCACCTGTGAGGAATCATGCTGCTCAGCTGGCAATAATCAAGCAGCTGAGCAGGCAGGAATTACGCAGCACAGCTGGCAATTGTCAAGCAGATGACAGGCAGGAATCGTGCAGCTCAGCTGGCAATTTTCAAGCAGATGAGCAGACAGTAATCACGCAGCTCAGCAGACCCTGATCACGTGACTGAGCATGCACTGTTCACGTGGATGATCACACACCTATCACGTGACTGATCATGCACTTATCACGTGGCTCTCATGCACTGATGTCGTGGCAGATCATGCACTGATCATGTGACTGATCATGCACTGATCACGTAGCTATCTTGCACTGATCACTTGGCTGATCATACACTTATCACGGGACTTATCGTGCGCTGATCATGGCGCTATCATGCATTGATTACATGACTCCACATGCACTGACCAAGTGGATGATCCTGCACTGATCACTTGACTGACCATGCACTGATCACGTGACTGATCATGCACTGATCACGTGGCTATCATGCACTGATCACGTGGCTATCATGCACTGATCACGTGACTGATCATGCAATGATCACGTGGCTACCATGTACGGGTCACGTGACTGATCATGCACTGATCACGTAATTGATCCTGCACTGATCACGTGGCTCATCATGCACAGATCACGTGACTTTTCACGCACTGATCACTTGACTGATCATACACTGATCACGTGGCTATAATGCACTGATCACGTGGCTGATCATACACTGTTCACGTGCCTGGTCCTGCACAGATCACGTGACTAATCATGAACTGATCACGTCGCTATAATTCACTGATCACGTGGATATCATGCACTGATTACGTGCCTGTCATGCACAGATCACGTGACTAATCATGAAATGCTCATGTAAGTATCATGCACTAATCACGTGGCTGATCATACACTGTTTACGTGTCTGATCATGCACTGATCACGTGGCTGATCATACACTGCTCACGTAGCTGATCATGCACTGATCACGTGTCTATCCTGCAGTGCTCACGTGGCTGATCCTGCAATGATCACGTAGCTAACATGTACTCGTCACGGGACTGATCATGCAATGGTAACCTAATTGATCATGCACTGATCACGTGACTGATCATGAACTGATCACGTGACTGATCATGCACTGATCACGTGGCTATCATGCACTGCTTACGTGGCTGATCATACAATGATCACATAGCTACCATGTACTGGTCACGTGACTGATCATGCACTGATCTCGTGGCTATCATGCACGGCTCACGTGGCTGAACATGCAATGATCACCTAGCTACCATGTACTGGTCACGTGACTGATCATGCACTGATGAAATAATTGATCATGCACTGATCACGTGGCTGATCATGTGCTGATCACGTGACTGACCATGCACTGATCATCTGGCTTTAATGCATTGATCATGTGACTGATCATGTGCTGATCATGTTTGGTGTCATACACTGATCATGTGCCTCTGGAGGCAATGAACAAAGAGCTGAGTAGGAAGGAATCACTCAGCAGGCAATAATCATGGAACTCAGCTGGAAGGAATCATGCTGCTCAGCTGTCAATAATCAAGTAGGTGAGCATTCAGGAATTACGCAGCACAGGTGGCAATTGTCAAGGAGATGACTGGCAGGAATCGTGCAGCTCAGCTGGCAATTGTCAAGCAGATGAACAGAGAGTAATCATGCAGCTCAATAGGCCCTGATCACGTGACTGAGCATGCACTGTTCACGTGGCTGATCACACACCTATCACGTGACTGATCATGCACTGATCACGTGGCTCTCATGCACTGATCACGTGATTGCGCATGCACTGATCACGTAATTGTATGCACTAATCACGTGGCTATCATGCACTGATTACGTGGCTGATCATGCACTGATCATGTGACTGATCATGCACTGATCACGTAGCTATCTTGCACTGATCACTTTACTGATCATACACTCATCATGGGGCTGATCGTGCACTGATCACGTTGCTATCATGCATTGATTACATGACTCCACATGCACTGATCACATGGATGATCATGCACTGATCACGTGACTGATCATGCACTGATCACGTGGCTATCATGCACTGATCACGTGCCTGACCATGCAATGATCATGTAGGTACCATGTACCTGTAATGTGACCGATCATACACCCATCAGGTGACTGATCATGCACTGATCACGTGGCTGAACATGCACTGTTCACGTGGCTGATCACACACCTGTCACGTGACTGATCATGCACTGATCACGTGGCACTCATGCACTGATCACGTGGCTGATCATACTCTGCTCATGTAACTGATCATGCACGCATCACGTGGCTATCATGCACTGATCACGTGGCTGAGCATGCACTGATACCGTGACTGAGCATGGACTGATCACATGACTATCATGTAGTGATCACGTGACTTAATGGCGCTGATCATGTGACTGATCATGCGCTGATCATGTTTGCTATCATACACTGATCATGTGCCTCTGGAGGCAATAAACAAAGAGCTGAGTAGGCACGAATCAAACAGTCAGCAGTCAATACTCATGGAACTCACCTGTGAGGAATCATGCTGCTCAGCTGGCAATAATCAAGCAGCTGAGCAGGCAGGAATTACGCAGCACAGCTGGCAATTGTCAAGCAGATGACAGGCAGGAATCGTGCAGCTCAGCTGGCAATTTTCAAGCAGATGAGCAGACAGTAATCACGCAGCTCAGCAGACCCTGATCACGTGACTGAGCATGCACTGTTCACGTGGATGATCACACACCTATCACGTGACTGATCATGCACTTATCACGTGGCTCTCATGCACTGATGTCGTGGCAGATCATGCACTGATCATGTGACTGATCATGCACTGATCACGTAGCTATCTTGCACTGATCACTTGGCTGATCATACACTTATCACGGGACTTATCGTGCGCTGATCATGGCGCTATCATGCATTGATTACATGACTCCACATGCACTGACCAAGTGGATGATCCTGCACTGATCACTTGACTGACCATGCACTGATCACGTGACTGATCATGCACTGATCACGTGGCTATCATGCACTGATCACGTGGCTATCATGCACTGATCACGTGACTGATCATGCAATGATCACGTGGCTACCATGTACGGGTCACGTGACTGATCATGCACTGATCACGTAATTGATCCTGCACTGATCACGTGGCTCATCATGCACAGATCACGTGACTTTTCACGCACTGATCACTTGACTGATCATACACTGATCACGTGGCTATAATGCACTGATCACGTGGCTGATCATACACTGTTCACGTGCCTGGTCCTGCACAGATCACGTGACTAATCATGAACTGATCACGTCGCTATAATTCACTGATCACGTGGATATCATGCACTGATTACGTGCCTGTCATGCACAGATCACGTGACTAATCATGAAATGCTCATGTAAGTATCATGCACTAATCACGTGGCTGATCATACACTGTTTACGTGTCTGATCATGCACTGATCACGTGGCTGATCATACACTGCTCACGTAGCTGATCATGCACTGATCACGTGTCTATCCTGCAGTGCTCACGTGGCTGATCCTGCAATGATCACGTAGCTAACATGTACTCGTCACGGGACTGATCATGCAATGGTAACCTAATTGATCATGCACTGATCACGTGACTGATCATGAACTGATCACGTGACTGATCATGCACTGATCACGTGGCTATCATGCACTGCTTACGTGGCTGATCATACAATGATCACATAGCTACCATGTACTGGTCACGTGACTGATCATGCACTGATCTCGTGGCTATCATGCACGGCTCACGTGGCTGAACATGCAATGATCACCTAGCTACCATGTACTGGTCACGTGACTGATCATGCACTGATGAAATAATTGATCATGCACTGATCACGTGGCTGATCATGTGCTGATCACGTGACTGACCATGCACTGATCATCTGGCTTTAATGCATTGATCATGTGACTGATCATGTGCTGATCATGTTTGGTGTCATACACTGATCATGTGCCTCTGGAGGCAATGAACAAAGAGCTGAGTAGGAAGGAATCACTCAGCAGGCAATAATCATGGAACTCAGCTGGAAGGAATCATGCTGCTCAGCTGTCAATAATCAAGTAGGTGAGCATTCAGGAATTACGCAGCACAGGTGGCAATTGTCAAGGAGATGACTGGCAGGAATCGTGCAGCTCAGCTGGCAATTGTCAAGCAGATGAACAGAGAGTAATCATGCAGCTCAATAGGCCCTGATCACGTGACTGAGCATGCACTGTTCACGTGGCTGATCACACACCTATCACGTGACTGATCATGCACTGATCACGTGGCTCTCATGCACTGATCACGTGATTGCGCATGCACTGATCACGTAATTGTATGCACTAATCACGTGGCTATCATGCACTGATTACGTGGCTGATCATGCACTGATCATGTGACTGATCATGCACTGATCACGTAGCTATCTTGCACTGATCACTTTACTGATCATACACTCATCATGGGGCTGATCGTGCACTGATCACGTCGCTATCATGCATTGATTACATGACTCCACATGCACTGATCACATGGATGATCATGCACTGATCACGTGACTGATCATGCACTGATCACGTGCCTGACCATGCAATGATCATGTAGGTACCATGTACCTGTAATGTGACCGATCATACACCCATCAGGTGACTGATCATGCACTGATCACGTGGCTGAACATGCACTGTTCACGTGGCTGATCACACACCTGTCACGTGACTGATCATGCACTGATCACGTGGCACTCATGCACTGATCACGTGGCTGATCATACTCTGCTCATGTAACTGATCATGCACACATCACGTGGCTATCATGCACTGATCACGTGGCTGAGCATGCACTGATACCGTGACTGAGCATGGACTGATCACATGACTATCATGTAGTGATCACGTGACTTAATGGCGCTGATCATGTGACTGATCATGCGCTGATCATGTTTGCTATCATACACTGATCATGTGCCTCTGGAGGCAATAAACAAAGAGCTGAGTAGGCACGAATCAAACAGTCAGCAGTCAATACTCATGGAACTCACCTGTGAGGAATCATGCTGCTCAGCTGGCAATAATCAAGCAGCTGAGCAGGCAGGAATTACGCAGCACAGCTGGCAATTGTCAAGCAGATGACAGGCAGGAATCGTGCAGCTCAGCTGGCAATTTTCAAGCAGATGAGCAGACAGTAATCACGCAGCTCAGCAGACCCTGATCACGTGACTGAGCATGCACTGTTCACGTGGATGATCACACACCTATCACGTGACTGATCATGCACTTATCACGTGGCTCTCATGCACTGATGTCGTGGCAGATCATGCACTGATCATGTGACTGATCATGCACTGATCACGTAGCTATCTTGCACTGATCACTTGGCTGATCATACACTTATCACGGGACTTATCGTGCGCTGATCATGGCGCTATCATGCATTGATTACATGACTCCACATGCACTGACCAAGTGGATGATCCTGCACTGATCACTTGACTGACCATGCACTGATCACGTGACTGATCATGCACTGATCACGTGGCTATCATGCACTGATCACGTGGCTATCATGCACTGATCACGTGACTGATCATGCAATGATCACGTGGCTACCATGTACGGGTCACGTGACTGATCATGCACTGATCACGTAATTGATCCTGCACTGATCACGTGGCTCATCATGCACAGATCACGTGACTTTTCACGCACTGATCACTTGACTGATCATACACTGATCACGTGGCTATAATGCACTGATCACGTGGCTGATCATACACTGTTCACGTGCCTGGTCCTGCACAGATCACGTGACTAATCATGAACTGATCACGTCGCTATAATTCACTGATCACGTGGATATCATGCACTGATTACGTGCCTGTCATGCACAGATCACGTGACTAATCATGAAATGCTCATGTAAGTATCATGCACTAATCACGTGGCTGATCATACACTGTTTACGTGTCTGATCATGCACTGATCACGTGGCTGATCATACACTGCTCACGTAGCTGATCATGCACTGATCACGTGTCTATCCTGCAGTGCTCACGTGGCTGATCCTGCAATGATCACGTAGCTAACATGTACTCGTCACGGGACTGATCATGCAATGGTAACCTAATTGATCATGCACTGATCACGTGACTGATCATGAACTGATCACGTGACTGATCATGCACTGATCACGTGGCTATCATGCACTGCTTACGTGGCTGATCATACAATGATCACATAGCTACCATGTACTGGTCACGTGACTGATCATGCACTGATCTCGTGGCTATCATGCACGGCTCACGTGGCTGAACATGCAATGATCACCTAGCTACCATGTACTGGTCACGTGACTGATCATGCACTGATGAAATAATTGATCATGCACTGATCACGTGGCTGATCATGTGCTGATCACGTGACTGACCATGCACTGATCATCTGGCTTTAATGCATTGATCATGTGACTGATCATGTGCTGATCATGTTTGGTGTCATACACTGATCATGTGCCTCTGGAGGCAATGAACAAAGAGCTGAGTAGGAAGGAATCACTCAGCAGGCAATAATCATGGAACTCAGCTGGAAGGAATCATGCTGCTCAGCTGTCAATAATCAAGTAGGTGAGCATTCAGGAATTACGCAGCACAGGTGGCAATTGTCAAGGAGATGACTGGCAGGAATCGTGCAGCTCAGCTGGCAATTGTCAAGCAGATGAACAGAGAGTAATCATGCAGCTCAATAGGCCCTGATCACGTGACTGAGCATGCACTGTTCACGTGGCTGATCACACACCTATCACGTGACTGATCATGCACTGATCACGTGGCTCTCATGCACTGATCACGTGATTGCGCATGCACTGATCACGTAATTGTATGCACTAATCACGTGGCTATCATGCACTGATTACGTGGCTGATCATGCACTGATCATGTGACTGATCATGCACTGATCACGTAGCTATCTTGCACTGATCACTTTACTGATCATACACTCATCATGGGGCTGATCGTGCACTGATCACGTTGCTATCATGCATTGATTACATGACTCCACATGCACTGATCACATGGATGATCATGCACTGATCACGTGACTGATCATGCACTGATCACGTGGCTATCATGCACTGATCACGTGCCTGACCATGCAATGATCATGTAGGTACCATGTACCTGTAATGTGACCGATCATACACCCATCAGGTGACTGATCATGCACTGATCACGTGGCTGAACATGCACTGTTCACGTGGCTGATCACACACCTGTCACGTGACTGATCATGCACTGATCACGTGGCACTCATGCACTGATCACGTGGCTGATCATACTCTGCTCATGTAACTGATCATGCACGCATCACGTGGCTATCATGCACTGATCACGTGGCTGAGCATGCACTGATACCGTGACTGAGCATGGACTGATCACATGACTATCATGTAGTGATCACGTGACTTAATGGCGCTGATCATGTGACTGATCATGCGCTGATCATGTTTGCTATCATACACTGATCATGTGCCTCTGGAGGCAATAAACAAAGAGCTGAGTAGGCACGAATCAAACAGTCAGCAGTCAATACTCATGGAACTCACCTGTGAGGAATCATGCTGCTCAGCTGGCAATAATCAAGCAGCTGAGCAGGCAGGAATTACGCAGCACAGCTGGCAATTGTCAAGCAGATGACAGGCAGGAATCGTGCAGCTCAGCTGGCAATTTTCAAGCAGATGAGCAGACAGTAATCACGCAGCTCAGCAGACCCTGATCACGTGACTGAGCATGCACTGTTCACGTGGATGATCACACACCTATCACGTGACTGATCATGCACTTATCACGTGGCTCTCATGCACTGATGTCGTGGCAGATCATGCACTGATCATGTGACTGATCATGCACTGATCACGTAGCTATCTTGCACTGATCACTTGGCTGATCATACACTTATCACGGGACTTATCGTGCGCTGATCATGGCGCTATCATGCATTGATTACATGACTCCACATGCACTGACCAAGTGGATGATCCTGCACTGATCACTTGACTGACCATGCACTGATCACGTGACTGATCATGCACTGATCACGTGGCTATCATGCACTGATCACGTGGCTATCATGCACTGATCACGTGACTGATCATGCAATGATCACGTGGCTACCATGTACGGGTCACGTGACTGATCATGCACTGATCACGTAATTGATCCTGCACTGATCACGTGGCTCATCATGCACAGATCACGTGACTTTTCACGCACTGATCACTTGACTGATCATACACTGATCACGTGGCTATAATGCACTGATCACGTGGCTGATCATACACTGTTCACGTGCCTGGTCCTGCACAGATCACGTGACTAATCATGAACTGATCACGTCGCTATAATTCACTGATCACGTGGATATCATGCACTGATTACGTGCCTGTCATGCACAGATCACGTGACTAATCATGAAATGCTCATGTAAGTATCATGCACTAATCACGTGGCTGATCATACACTGTTTACGTGTCTGATCATGCACTGATCACGTGGCTGATCATACACTGCTCACGTAGCTGATCATGCACTGATCACGTGTCTATCCTGCAGTGCTCACGTGGCTGATCCTGCAATGATCACGTAGCTAACATGTACTCGTCACGGGACTGATCATGCAATGGTAACCTAATTGATCATGCACTGATCACGTGACTGATCATGAACTGATCACGTGACTGATCATGCACTGATCACGTGGCTATCATGCACTGCTTACGTGGCTGATCATACAATGATCACATAGCTACCATGTACTGGTCACGTGACTGATCATGCACTGATCTCGTGGCTATCATGCACGGCTCACGTGGCTGAACATGCAATGATCACCTAGCTACCATGTACTGGTCACGTGACTGATCATGCACTGATGAAATAATTGATCATGCACTGATCACGTGGCTGATCATGTGCTGATCACGTGACTGACCATGCACTGATCATCTGGCTTTAATGCATTGATCATGTGACTGATCATGTGCTGATCATGTTTGGTGTCATACACTGATCATGTGCCTCTGGAGGCAATGAACAAAGAGCTGAGTAGGAAGGAATCACTCAGCAGGCAATAATCATGGAACTCAGCTGGAAGGAATCATGCTGCTCAGCTGTCAATAATCAAGTAGGTGAGCATTCAGGAATTACGCAGCACAGGTGGCAATTGTCAAGGAGATGACTGGCAGGAATCGTGCAGCTCAGCTGGCAATTGTCAAGCAGATGAACAGAGAGTAATCATGCAGCTCAATAGGCCCTGATCACGTGACTGAGCATGCACTGTTCACGTGGCTGATCACACACCTATCACGTGACTGATCATGCACTGATCACGTGGCTCTCATGCACTGATCACGTGATTGCGCATGCACTGATCACGTAATTGTATGCACTAATCACGTGGCTATCATGCACTGATTACGTGGCTGATCATGCACTGATCATGTGACTGATCATGCACTGATCACGTAGCTATCTTGCACTGATCACTTTACTGATCATACACTCATCATGGGGCTGATCGTGCACTGATCACGTCGCTATCATGCATTGATTACATGACTCCACATGCACTGATCACATGGATGATCATGCACTGATCACGTGACTGATCATGCACTGATCACGTGGCTATCATGCACTGATCACGTGCCTGACCATGCAATGATCATGTAGGTACCATGTACCTGTAATGTGACCGATCATACACCCATCAGGTGACTGATCATGCACTGATCACGTGGCTGAACATGCACTGTTCACGTGGCTGATCACACACCTGTCACGTGACTGATCATGCACTGATCACGTGGCACTCATGCACTGATCACGTGGCTGATCATACTCTGCTCATGTAACTGATCATGCACGCATCACGTGGCTATCATGCACTGATCACGTGGCTGAGCATGCACTGATACCGTGACTGAGCATGGACTGATCACATGACTATCATGTAGTGATCACGTGACTTAATGGCGCTGATCATGTGACTGATCATGCGCTGATCATGTTTGCTATCATACACTGATCATGTGCCTCTGGAGGCAATAAACAAAGAGCTGAGTAGGCACGAATCAAACAGTCAGCAGTCAATACTCATGGAACTCACCTGTGAGGAATCATGCTGCTCAGCTGGCAATAATCAAGCAGCTGAGCAGGCAGGAATTACGCAGCACAGCTGGCAATTGTCAAGCAGATGACAGGCAGGAATCGTGCAGCTCAGCTGGCAATTTTCAAGCAGATGAGCAGACAGTAATCACGCAGCTCAGCAGACCCTGATCACGTGACTGAGCATGCACTGTTCACGTGGATGATCACACACCTATCACGTGACTGATCATGCACTTATCACGTGGCTCTCATGCACTGATGTCGTGGCAGATCATGCACTGATCATGTGACTGATCATGCACTGATCACGTAGCTATCTTGCACTGATCACTTGGCTGATCATACACTTATCACGGGACTTATCGTGCGCTGATCATGGCGCTATCATGCATTGATTACATGACTCCACATGCACTGACCAAGTGGATGATCCTGCACTGATCACTTGACTGACCATGCACTGATCACGTGACTGATCATGCACTGATCACGTGGCTATCATGCACTGATCACGTGGCTATCATGCACTGATCACGTGACTGATCATGCAATGATCACGTGGCTACCATGTACGGGTCACGTGACTGATCATGCACTGATCACGTAATTGATCCTGCACTGATCACGTGGCTCATCATGCACAGATCACGTGACTTTTCACGCACTGATCACTTGACTGATCATACACTGATCACGTGGCTATAATGCACTGATCACGTGGCTGATCATACACTGTTCACGTGCCTGGTCCTGCACAGATCACGTGACTAATCATGAACTGATCACGTCGCTATAATTCACTGATCACGTGGATATCATGCACTGATTACGTGCCTGTCATGCACAGATCACGTGACTAATCATGAAATGCTCATGTAAGTATCATGCACTAATCACGTGGCTGATCATACACTGTTTACGTGTCTGATCATGCACTGATCACGTGGCTGATCATACACTGCTCACGTAGCTGATCATGCACTGATCACGTGTCTATCCTGCAGTGCTCACGTGGCTGATCCTGCAATGATCACGTAGCTAACATGTACTCGTCACGGGACTGATCATGCAATGGTAACCTAATTGATCATGCACTGATCACGTGACTGATCATGAACTGATCACGTGACTGATCATGCACTGATCACGTGGCTATCATGCACTGCTTACGTGGCTGATCATACAATGATCACATAGCTACCATGTACTGGTCACGTGACTGATCATGCACTGATCTCGTGGCTATCATGCACGGCTCACGTGGCTGAACATGCAATGATCACCTAGCTACCATGTACTGGTCACGTGACTGATCATGCACTGATGAAATAATTGATCATGCACTGATCACGTGGCTGATCATGTGCTGATCACGTGACTGACCATGCACTGATCATCTGGCTTTAATGCATTGATCATGTGACTGATCATGTGCTGATCATGTTTGGTGTCATACACTGATCATGTGCCTCTGGAGGCAATGAACAAAGAGCTGAGTAGGAAGGAATCACTCAGCAGGCAATAATCATGGAACTCAGCTGGAAGGAATCATGCTGCTCAGCTGTCAATAATCAAGTAGGTGAGCATTCAGGAATTACGCAGCACAGGTGGCAATTGTCAAGGAGATGACTGGCAGGAATCGTGCAGCTCAGCTGGCAATTGTCAAGCAGATGAACAGAGAGTAATCATGCAGCTCAATAGGCCCTGATCACGTGACTGAGCATGCACTGTTCACGTGGCTGATCACACACCTATCACGTGACTGATCATGCACTGATCACGTGGCTCTCATGCACTGATCACGTGATTGCGCATGCACTGATCACGTAATTGTATGCACTAATCACGTGGCTATCATGCACTGATTACGTGGCTGATCATGCACTGATCATGTGACTGATCATGCACTGATCACGTAGCTATCTTGCACTGATCACTTTACTGATCATACACTCATCATGGGGCTGATCGTGCACTGATCACGTTGCTATCATGCATTGATTACATGACTCCACATGCACTGATCACATGGATGATCATGCACTGATCACGTGACTGATCATGCACTGATCACGTGGCTATCATGCACTGATCACGTGCCTGACCATGCAATGATCATGTAGGTACCATGTACCTGTAATGTGACCGATCATACACCCATCAGGTGACTGATCATGCACTGATCACGTGGCTGAACATGCACTGTTCACGTGGCTGATCACACACCTGTCACGTGACTGATCATGCACTGATCACGTGGCACTCATGCACTGATCACGTGGCTGATCATACTCTGCTCATGTAACTGATCATGCACGCATCACGTGGCTATCATGCACTGATCACGTGGCTGAGCATGCACTGATACCGTGACTGAGCATGGACTGATCACATGACTATCATGTAGTGATCACGTGACTTAATGGCGCTGATCATGTGACTGATCATGCGCTGATCATGTTTGCTATCATACACTGATCATGTGCCTCTGGAGGCAATAAACAAAGAGCTGAGTAGGCACGAATCAAACAGTCAGCAGTCAATACTCATGGAACTCACCTGTGAGGAATCATGCTGCTCAGCTGGCAATAATCAAGCAGCTGAGCAGGCAGGAATTACGCAGCACAGCTGGCAATTGTCAAGCAGATGACAGGCAGGAATCGTGCAGCTCAGCTGGCAATTTTCAAGCAGATGAGCAGACAGTAATCACGCAGCTCAGCAGACCCTGATCACGTGACTGAGCATGCACTGTTCACGTGGATGATCACACACCTATCACGTGACTGATCATGCACTTATCACGTGGCTCTCATGCACTGATGTCGTGGCAGATCATGCACTGATCATGTGACTGATCATGCACTGATCACGTAGCTATCTTGCACTGATCACTTGGCTGATCATACACTTATCACGGGACTTATCGTGCGCTGATCATGGCGCTATCATGCATTGATTACATGACTCCACATGCACTGACCAAGTGGATGATCCTGCACTGATCACTTGACTGACCATGCACTGATCACGTGACTGATCATGCACTGATCACGTGGCTATCATGCACTGATCACGTGGCTATCATGCACTGATCACGTCACTGATCATGCACTGATCACGTGGCTCTCATGCACTGATCACGTGGCTGATCATGCAATGATCATGTAGCTACCATGTACCGGTCACGTGACCGATCATACACCCATCAGGTGACTGATCATGCACTGATCACGTGTTTATCATGCACTGATCACGTGGCTGATCATGCAATGATCATGTAGTTACCATGTACTGGTCACGTGTCTGATCATAAACCCATCAGGTGACGGATCATGCACTGATCACGTGGCTATCATGCACTGTTCACGTGGCTGATCATACACTGATCACCTGCCTGGTCATGCACAGATCACGTGACTAATCATGAACTGATCACGTGGCTATCATGCACAGATCACGTGACTCTTCACGCACTGATCACTTGACTGATCATACAGTGATCACGTGGCTATAATGCACTGATCACGTGGCTGATCATACACTGTTCACGTGCCTGGTCCTGCACAGATCACGTGACTAATCATGAACTGATCACATCGCTATAATTCACTGATCACGTGGATATCATGCACTGATTACGTGCCTGTCATGCACAGATCACGTGACAAATCATGAAATGCTCATGTAAGTATCATGCACTGATCACGTGGCTGATCATACACTGTTTACGTGTCTGATCATGCACTGATCACGTGGCTGATCATACACTGCTCACGTAGCTGATCATGCGCTGATCACGTGTCTATCCTGCAGTGCTCTCGTGGCTGATCCTGCAATGATCACGTAGCTAACATGTACTCGTCACGGGACTGATCATGCAATGGTAACCTAATTGATCATGCACTGATCACGTGACTGAGCATGAACTGATCACGTGACTGATCATGCACTGATCACGTGGCTATCATGCACTGCTTACGTGGCTGATCATACAATGATCACATAGCTACCATGTACTGGTCACGTGACTGATCATGCACTGTTCTCGTGACTATCATGCACGCCTCACGTGGCTGAACATGCAATCATCACCTAGCTACCATGTACTGGTCACGTGACTGATCATGCACTGATGAAATAATTGATCATGCACTGATCACGTGGCTGATCATGCACTGATCACGTGGCTGATCATGCACTGAGCACCTGGCTATCATGCACTACTCACGTGGCTGAGCATGCAATGATCATGTAGCTACCATGTACCGGTCACGTAACTGATCATACACCCATCAGGTGACTGATCATGCACTGATCACGTGGCTATCATGCACTGTTCACGTGGCTGATCATACACTGATCACCTGCCTGGTCATGCACAGATCACGTGACTTTTGATGAACTGATCACGTAGCTATCATGCACTGATCACCTGGCTGATCATGCACTGATACCGTGACTGAGCATGGACTGATCACATGACTATCATGTAGTGATCACGTGACTTAATGGCGCTGCTCATGTGACTGATCATGGGCTGATCATGTTTGCTATCATAAACTGATCATGTGCCTCTGGAGGCAATAAACAAAGAGCTGAGTAGGCACGAATCAAACAGTCAGTAGGCAATAATCATGGAACTCAGCTGTGAGGAGTCATGCTGCTCAGCTGGCAATAATCAAGCAGCTGAGCAGGCAGAAATTACGCAGCACAGCTGGCAATTGCAAAGCAGATGAAAGGCAGGAATCGTGCAGCTCAGCTGGCAATTGTCAAGCAGATGAGCAGACAGTAATCACGCAGCTCAGCAGGCCCTGATCACGTGACTGAGCATGCACTGTTCACGTGGCTGATCATACAATGATCACGTGATGGATCATGCACTGATTACTTGGATATCATGCACTAATCACCTGGCTGATCATACACTGTTCACGTGTCTGACCATGCACTGCTCACGTGGCTGATCATACACTGCTCACGTAACTGATCATGCACTGATCACGTGGCTGATCATACACTGATCACGTGTCTGAACATGCACTGTTCACGTGGCTTATCACACACCTGTCACGTGGCTGATCATGCAATGATCATGTAGCTATCATGTACCGGTCAGGTGACTGATCATGCACCCATCAGGTGACTGATCATGCACTGATCACGTGGCTATCATGCACTGTTCACGTGGCTGTTCATGCACTGATCACGTGACTGATCATGCACTGATCACGTGACTGCTCATGCACTGATCACGTGACTGATCATGCACTGATCAGTTATATATCATGCACTGATCACTTGGCAGGTCATACACTGATCACGTGCCTGGTCATGCACAGATTACATGACTGATCATGCACTGATCACGTGACTGATCATGCACTGAGCACCTAGCTATCATGCACTACTCACGTGGCTGATCATGCAATGATCATGTAGCTACCATGTACCGGTCACGTGACTGATCATACACCCATCAGGTGACTGATCATGCACTGATCACGTGGCTGTTCATACACTAATCACCTGCCTGGTCATGCACAGATCATGTGACTAATCATGAACTGATCACATAGCTATCATGCACTGATAACCTGGCTGATCATGCACTGATCACGTGGCTATCATGCACTGATCACTTAGCTGATCATACACTCTTCACGGGACTGATCGTGCACTGATCACGGCGCTATCATGCATGGATAACATGACTCCACATGCACTGATCACGTGGATGATCATACACTGATCACGTGACTGATCATGCACTGTTCACGTGACTGCCCATTCACTGATCTCGTGACTGAACATGCACTTATCACGTGGCTATCATGCACTGTTCACGTGGCTGTTCATACACTAATCACCTGCCTGGTCATGCACAGATCATGTGACTAATCATGAACTGATCACGTAGCTATCATGCAATGATCACCTGGCTGATCATGCACTGATCACGTGGCTATCATGCACTGATCACTTGGCTGATCATACACTCATCCCGGGACTGATCGTGCACTGATCACGGCGCTATCATGCATGGATCACATGACTCCACATGCACTGATCACGTGGATGATCATACACTGATCACGTGACTGATCATGCACTGTTCACGTGACTGCCCATTCACTGATCTCGTGACTGATCATGCACTTATCACGTGGCTATCATGCACTGTTCACGTGGCTATCATGCACTGTTCACGTGGCTGATCATACACTGATCACGTGATTGATCATGCACTGATCACTTGGATATCATGCACTGATCACGTGGCTGATCATACTCTGCTCGCGTCACTGATAATGCACACATTACGTGCCTATCATGCACTGCTCACATGCCTCGTCATGCAATGATCACGTAGCTTCCATATACTGGTCCCGTGAGTGATCAGGCACAGATCACGTAAATGACCATGCACTGTTCACGTGACTGATCATGTACTGATCACGTGACTGATCATGCAGTGATCACGTGGCTGATCGTGCACTGATCATGTGACTGATCATGCACTGATCACGTGGCTATCATGCACTGCTCACGTGGCTGATCATGCAATGATCACGTAGCTACCATGTACTGGTCACATGACTGATCATGCACTGATCACGTAATTGATCATTCACTGATCACGTGGCTTATCATGCATTGATCATGTGACTGATCATGTGCTGATCATGTTTGGTGTCATACACTGATCATGTGCCTCTGGAGGCAATGAACAAAGAGCTGAGTAGGCAGGAATCAGTCAGCAGGCAATAATCATGGAACTCAGCTGTAAGGAATCATGCTGCTCAGCTGGCAATAATCAAGCAGATGAGCAGACAGTAATCACGCAGCTCAGCAGGCCCTGATCACGTGACTGACCATGAACTGATAACGTGACTGACCATGCTCTGATCACGTGGCTAACATGCACTGATCACGTGGCTATCAAGCGCTCATCACGTGACTGATCATGCACTCATCACGTGACTGATAATGCAGTGATCACGTGGCCCTCCTGCACTGATTTTGTGACTGATCATGCACTGATCACGTGGCTGATCATGCACTGATCACGTGGCTGACCATGCACTGATCATGTGGCTATCATGCACTGTTCACGTGGCTGATCATACACTGATCACCTGCCTGGTCATGCACAGATCACGTGACTAATCATGGACTGATCACATAGCTATCATGCACTGGTCACCTGGCTGATCATGCACTGATCACGTGGCTATCATGCAATGATCACGTGGCTATCATGCACTGATCACGTGGCTTATCATGCACTGATACCGTGACTGAGCATGGACTGATCACATGACTATCATGTAGTGATCACGTGACTTAATGGCCCTGATCATGTGACTGATCATGCGCTGATCATGTTTGCTATCATACACTGATCATGTGCCTCTGGAGGCAATAAACAAAGAGCTGAGTAGGCACGAGTCAAACAGTCAGCAGGCAATAGTCATGGAACTCAGCTGTGAGGAATCATGCTGCTCAGCTGGCAATAATCAAGCAGCTGAGCAGGCAGGAATTACACAGCACAGCTGGCAATTGTCAAGCAGACGACAGGCAGGAATTGTTCAGCTCAGTTGGCAATTGTCAAGCAGATGAGCAGACTGTAATCACGCAGCTCAGCAGGCCCTGATCACGTGACTGAGCATGCACTGTTCACGTGGCTGATCATACACTGATCACGTGATTGATCATGCACTGATCACTTGGATATCATGCACTGATCACATGGCTGTCATGCACTGATCACGTGGCTGAACACGAACTGTTCACGTGGCTGATCACACACCTGTCACGTGACTGATCATGCACTGATCATGTGGCACTCATGCACTGATCACGTGGCTGATCATACTCTGCTCGAGTCACTGATAATGCACACATCACTTGGCTATCATGCACTGCTCACGTGCCTCGTCATGCAATGACCACGTAGCTTCCATATATTGGTCACGTGAGTGATCATGCACAGATCACGTAAATGACCATGCACTGTTCACGTGACTGATCTTGTACTGATCACCTGACTGATCATGCAGTGATTACGTGGCTGTCATGCTCTGCTCCCGTGGCTGATCATGCAATGATCACGTAGCAACCATGTACTGGTCACGTGACTGATCATGCAGTGTTCACGTAATTGATCCTGCACTGATCACGTGGCTCATCATGCCCGGATCACGTGGCGGATCACACATGTATCACGTGACTGATCATGCACTGATCACGTGGCTCTCATGCACTGATCACGTGGCTACCATGCACTGATTACGTGGATATCTTGCACAGATCACGTGGCTGATCACACACGTATCATGTGACTGATCATGCACTGATCACGTGGCTATCATGCACTGATCACGTGGCTATCATGCACAGCTATCATGCACTGATCACGTGGCTGATCACACACGTATCACATGACTGATCATGCACTGATCACCTGGCTATCATGTACTGCTCACGTGGCTGATCATGCAATGATCACGTAGCTACCATGTACTGGTCACGTGGTTGATCATACACTGTTTACGTGTCTGACCATGCACTGCTCACGTGGCTGATCATACACTGATCACATAACTGATCATGCACTGATCACGTGACTGATTATGCACTGATCACGTGGCTGATCATGCACTGATCACGTGGCTATCATGCACTGCTCACGTGGCTGGTCATGCAATGTTCACGTAGCTACCATATACTAGTCATGTGACTCATCATGCACAGATCACGTAAATGATCATGCACTGTTCACGTGACTGTTCATGCACTGATCACCTGACTGATCATGCACTGATCACGTGGCTATCATGCACTGCTCACGTGGCTGTACATGCAAAGATCACGTAGAACCATGTACTGGTCACGTGACTGATCATGCACTGATCACGTGACTGATCATGCACTGTTCACGTGACTGATTATGCACTGATCACGTGGCTATTCTGCACTGATCACGTGGCTGATCATACATTGTTCAGGTGCCTGGTCATGCACAGATCACGTGAATACTCATTAAGTGATCACGTGGCTATCATGCAATGATCACGTAGCTATCATGTACTGGTCACGTGACTGATCATGCACTGATCCCGTCAGTGATCATGCACTGATCACGTGGCTGATCATGCACCGATCACGTGACTGATCATGCACTGATCACGTGGCTGATCATGCACTGATCACCTGGCTTATCATCCATTGATCATGTGACTGATCATGTGCTGATCATATTTCGTGTCATACACTGATCATGTGCCTCTGGAGGCAATGAACAAAGAGCTGAGTAGGCAGAAATCAGTCAGCAGGCAATAATCATGGAACTCAGCTGTAAGGAAGCATGCTGCTCAGCTGGCAATAATCAAGTAGATGAGCAGGCAGGAATTACGCAGCACAGGTGGCAGTTGTCAAGGAGATGACAGGCAGGAATCGTGCAGCTCAGCTGGCAATTGTCAAGCAGATGAGCAGACAGTAATCACGCAGCTCAGCAGGCCCTGATCACGTGACTGAGCATGCACTGTTCATATGGCTGATCACACACCTATCACGTGACTGATCATGCACTGATCACGTGGCTCTCATGCACTGATCACGTGATTGCACATGCACTGATCACGTAATTGTATGCACTAATCACGTGGCTATCATGCACAGATGACGTGACTGATCATGCACTGATCATGTGACTGATCATGCACTGATCACGTATCTATCTTGCACTAATCACTTGGCTGATCATACACTCATCACGGGACTGATCGTGCACTGATCACGGCGCTATCATGCATTGATTACTTGAATCCACATGCACTGATCACCTGACTGATCATGCACTGATCATGTGGCTATCATGCACTGCTCACGTGGCTGATCATACTCTGCTCATGTAACTGATCATGCACACATCACGTGGCTATCATGCACTGCTCACGTGGCTGATCATGCAATGATCACGTAGCTACCATATACTGGTCACGTGACTGATCATGCACAGATCACGAAAATGATCATGCACTGTTCACGTGACTGATCATTTACTGATCACGTGACTGATCATGCACTGATCACGTGGCTCTCATGCTCTGCTCACGTGGCTGATCATGCAATGATCACGTAGCAACCATGTACTTGTCACGTGACTGATCATGCACTGATCACGTGGCTATCATGCACTGATCACGTGGCTGATCATACACTGATCACGTGACTGATCATGCACTGATCACGTGAATGATCATGTACTGATCACGTGGCTAACATGCACTGATCACTTGGCAGGTCATACACTGATCACGTGCCTGGTCATGCACAGATTACATGACTGATCATGCACTGATCACCTGGCTATCATGCACTACTCACGTGGCTGATCATGCAATGATCATGTAGCTACCATGTACTGGTCACGTGACTGATCATACACCCATCAGGTGACTGATCATGCACTGATCACGTGGCTATCATGCACTGTTCACGTGGCTGATCATACACTGATCACCTGCCTGGTCATGTACAGATCACGTGACTAATCATGAACTGATCATGTACCTATCATGCACTGATCACCTGGCTGATCATGCACTGATATCGTGACTGAGCATGCACTGATCATGTGCCGGGAGCCGGGGAGGCCTTCCACTCTGGACAAAGGTCATGAGGAAGGAGGCTCGGCATACTCAAATGCGGGATCGAGCCTCAGGAGTGCACCCGGATATTCTCGAGCATCCCCCCCCAAAAAACCAGAGTCTGCTTACTGTATTGCTTTGTGCACTCACCTCTGATTTCACTGGGGGCTGTCCCCCACCACCATCTCGCTCTCTATGTCAAAGAGTTAACTTACAGCTCCAATTCATAAAGTTCCTTGTCATTCTTCCCTTTAACTTCCAGCAGAGTCTCCATCTGGACCGGGGAACACACCACGCTTACTAATTATGCCTGGGCTGCTAAGACCCACTCGAGAAGGTGTGTAGGGTGAGGCACTTTCCGCCATTCGAGAGGGGGCCTGCGGCCTACGTAAGTGGTGCAAAATTCTTGTCTTGAAGTTTCATTGGTCTCCCGCGAAAACCAAGAACTTCAGTCTCTTTTCTCCTCCGAATTTTCCTACTGAGATCTCCTCAAACTATTATTCTTTATATCTCTGATGAGCATATAAACAGTCGCCTAGGCCATCTCTCCTTCGAATATCCTGCATCAGCTGAGGCTGGTCCCCGGCAGGTGGCGCCCGAACAGTGTCCTCAGGAGGCAATACTCAAAGAGATGAGTAGACACGAACCACGCAATCAGCAGGCAATAAGCATGGAGCTCAGCAGTGACGAATCATGCTGCTCAACTGGCAATAATCAAGCAGGTGACCAGGAAGGAATCACGCAGCTCAGCTGGCAATTGTCATGCAGATGAGCCAGCAGGAATCACGCAGCTCAGCAGGCCCTGATCATGTGACTCTGCAGGCACTGATCACATGGCCGATCATGTACTGATCACGTGACTGAGCATGCACTGATCACGTGGCTATCATGCACTGATGACGTGGCTGATCAGGCACTGATCACATGGCTCATCATGCACTGATCACGTGATTATCAGGCAATGATCAGTGACTGACAGGCGCTGATCATGGGACTGTGCACGCACTGTTCCCGTGGCTATCATGCACTGATCACGTGATAGGGCAGGCACTGATGACGTGGCTGATCGGGCACTGATCACGTGTTTATCAGGCAGTGATCAGTGACTGACAGGCGCTGATCATGGGACTGTGCATGCACTTATCACGAGGCTGATCAGAAACTGACCAGCTGTCTGCGCATGCAGTGATCACGTGGCTGGTCGTTCACTGATCACGTGTTTATCATACGGTGATCACGTGACTGAGAGTCCCTGATCATGTGACTGTGCCGTCAGTGATCACGTGACTAATCATGAAGTGATCCCGTGGCTATCCTGCACTCATCACGTGGCTCATCAAGCACTGATCACGTGGCTGATCACACACGTATCACGTGATTGATCATGTACAGATCACGTGACTAATCATGAAGCAATCACGTGGCTATCATGCACTGCCCACGTGGCTATCATGCACTGATCCCGTGGCTGATCATGCAATGATCACGTACCTACCATGTACTGGTAACGTGACTGATCATGCACTGATCACCTGACTGATCATGCACTGATCACGTTGCTATCATGCACTGCTCACGTGGCTGACCATGCAATGATCATGCAGCTAACATGTACTGGTCACATGACTGATCATGCACTGATCACGTGTCTGATCACGCACTGATCACGTGGCTGATCATGCACTGATCACGTGGCTATCATGCACTGCTCACGTGGCTGATCACACAATGATCACGAAGCTACCATTTAGTGGTCACATGAGTGATCATGCACTGATCACGGAATTGATCATGCACTGATCACGTGACTGATCATGCAATGAATACGTGACTGACCATTTACTGATCACGTGGGTGGTCATGCACTGATAACGTGGCTATCATGCACTGCTCACGTGGCTGATCATGCAATGATCACGCAGTTAGGATGTACTAGTCACATGACTGATCATGCACTGATCACGTAATTGATCATGCACAGATCAACTGGCTTATCATGCATTGATCATGTGACTGATTATGTGCTGATCATGTTTGGTGTCATACACTGATCATATGCCTCTGGAGGCAATGAACAAAGAGCTGAGTAGGCAGGAATCAGTCAGCAGGCAAAATCATGGAACTCAGCTCTGAGAAATCATGCTGCTCAGCTGGCAATAATCAAGTAGATGAGCAGGGAGGAATTACGCAGCACAGGTGGCAATTGTCAAGGAGAGGACAGGCAGGAATCGTGCAGCTCAGCTTGCAATTCTCAAGCAGATGAGCAGACAGTAATCATGCAGCTCAGCAGGCCCTGATCACGTGACTGAGCATGCACTGTTCACGTCGCTGATCACACACCTATCACGTGACTGATCATGCACCTATCACGTGCCACTCATGCACTGATCACGTGATTACACATGCACTGAACACGTAGCTATCTTGCACTGATCACTTGGCTGATCATACACTCATTACAGGACTCATCATGCACTGATAATGGCGCTATCATGCATTGATTACATGACTCCACATGCACTGATCACGTGGATGATCATACACTGATCACGTGACTGATCATGCATTGATCACGTGACTGACCATGCACTGATCACGTGACTGATCATGCACTGATCAGTTGGCTATCATTCACTGATTACTTGGCTGATCATACACTGATCACGTGACTGATAATGCACTGATCATCTGGCTATCATGCACGGCTCACGTGGCTGATCATGCAATGATCACGCAGCTACGATATACTAGTAACATGACTGATCATGCACTGATCACGTAATTGATCATGCACTGATAACCTGGCTTATCATGCATTGATCATGTGACTGATCATGTGCTGATCATGTTTGGTGTCATACACTGATCATGTACCTCTGGAGGCAATGAACAAAGAGCTGAGTAGGCAGGAATCAGTCAGCAGGCAATAATCATGGAACTCAGCTCTGAGAAATCATGCTGCTCAACTGGCATTAATCAAGTAGATGAGCAGGGAGGAATTACGCAGCACAGGTGGCAATTGTCAAGGAGATGACAGACAGGAATCATGCAGCTCAGCTTGCAATTTTCAAGCAGATGAGCAGACAGTAATCTTGCAGCTCAGCAGGCCCTGATCACGTGACTGAGCATGCACTGTTCACGTGGCTGATCACACACCTATCACGTGACTGATCATGCACTTATCACGTGGCTCTCAAGCACTGATCACGTGATTGCGCATGCACTGATCACGTAATTGTATGCACTGATCACGTGGCTATCATGCACTGATGACGTGGCTGATCATGCACTGTTCATGTGACTGATCATGCAATGATCACGTAGCTATCTTGCACTGATCACTTGGCTGATCATACACTCATCACGGGACTGATCATGCACTGATCACGGGTCTATCATGCATTGATTACATGACTCCACATGCACTGATCACGTGGATGATCATACACTGATCACGTGACTGATCATGCACTGATGACATAATTGATCATGCACTGATCATGTGGCTGATCATGCACTGATCACGTGGCTGATCATACACTGATCACGTGACTGATCATGCACTGATGACATAATTGAACATGCACTGATCATGTGGCTGATCATGCACTGATCACGTGGCTGATCATACACTGATCACGTGACTGATCATGCACTGATCACGTGACTGATCATGCACTGATCACGTGGCTATCGTGCACTGATGACTTGGCTGATCATACACTGATCACCTACCTGGTCATGCACAGATAACATGACTTATCATGCACTGATCACTTGACTGATCATGCAATGATCATGTAGCTACCATGTACTGGTCACGTGATTGATCATACACCCATCAGTTGACTGATCATGAACTGATCACGTGGCTATCATGCTCTGTTCACGTGGCTGATCATACACTGTTCACGTGTCTGATCATGCACTGATCACGTGGCTGATCATACACTGCTCATGTAGCTGATCTAGCACTGATCACGTGTGTATCATGCAGTGCTCACGTGGCTGATCCTGCAATGATTACATAGCTAACATGTACTGGTCACGTGACTGATCATGCAATGGTAACATAATTGATCATGCACTGATCACGTGGCTGATCATACACTGATCACGTGCCTGGTCATGCAGAGATCACGTGACTACTCATGAAGTGATCAGGTGACTACTCATGAAGCAATCACGTGGCTATCATGCACTGATCACGTGGCTATCATGCACTGATCACGTGGCTTATCACACACGTATCACATGACTGATCATGCACTGATCACGTGGCTGATCATGCAATGATCACGTAGCTACCATGTACTGGTCACGTGACTGATCATGCACTGATCACGAAATTGATCATGCACTGATCACGGGGCTGATGATGCACTGATCACGTGGCTGATCATGCACTGATCACGTGGCTATCATGCACTGCTCACGTGGCTGATCATACACTCATTACAGGACTCATCATGCACTGATCATGGCGCTTTCATGCATTGATTACATGACTCCACATGCACTGATTACGTGGATGATCATACACTGATCACGTGACTGATCATGGACTGATCACGTGACTGACCATGCACTGATCACGTGACTGATCATGCACTGATCAGTTGGCTATCATTCACTGAATACTTGGCTGATCATACACTGATCACGTGACTGATAATGCACTGATCATCTGGCTATCATGCACTCATTACCTGGCTATTGTGCACTGATCACGTGGTTGATCATACACTGATCACGAGACTGATCATGCACTGATCACGTAATTGATCATGCACTGATCACCTGGCTTATCATGCATTGATAATGTGACTGATCATGTGCTGATCATGTTTGGTGTCATACACTGATCATGTGCCTCTGGAGGCAATGAACAAAGAGCTGAGTAGGCAGGAATCCGTCAGGAGGCAAAAATCATGGAACTCAGCTCTGAGAAATCATGCTGCTCAGCTGGCAATAATCAAGCAGCTGAGCAGGGAGGAATTACGCAGCACAGGTGGCAAGTGTCAAGGAGATGACAGGCAGGAATCGTGCAGCTCAGCTTGCAATTGTCAAGCAGATGAGCAGACAGTAATCATGCACGTCAGCATGCCCTGATCACGTGACGGAGCATGCACTGTTCACGTGGCTGATCATACACTGCTCATGTAGCTGATCATGCACTGATCACGTGTCTATCATGCAGTGCTCACGGGGCTGATCCTGCAATGATCACGTAGCTAACATGTACTGGTCATGTGACTGATCATGCGATGATAATGTAATTGGTCATGCACTGATCAAGTGACTGATCATGCACTGATCACGTGACTGATCATGCACTGATCACGTGGCTATCATGCACTGTTCACGTGACTGATCATGCACTGATCATGTGGCTATCATGCACTGTTCACGTGGCTCATCATACACTGATCACGTGACTGATCATGCACTGATGACATAATTGATCATGCACTGATCACGTGGCTGATCATACACTGATCACGTGACTGATCATGCACTGATGACATAATTGATCATGCACTGATCATGTGGCTGATCATGCACTGATCACGTGGCTGATCATACACTGATCACATGACTGATCTTGCACTGATCACGTGACTGATCATGCACTGATCAGGTGGCTATCGTGCACTGATGACTTGGCTAGTCATACACAGAACACCTGCCTGGTCATGCACAGATAACATGACTGATCATGCACTGATCACGTGACTGATCATGCAATGATCATGTAGCTACCATGTACTGGTCACGTGACTGATCATACACCCATCAGTTGACTGATCATGAACTGATCACGTGGCTATCATGCTCTGTTCACGTGGCTGATCATACACTGTTCACGGGTCTGATCATGCACTGATCACGTGGCTGATCATGCACTGATCACGTGTCTATCATGCAGTACTCACGTGGCTGATCCTGCAATGATTACATAGCTAACATGTACTGGTCACGTGACTGATCATGCAATGGTAACATAATTGATCATGCACTGCTAACGTGACTGTATCATACAATTATCACATAGCTACCATGTACTGGTCACGTGACTGATCATGCACTGATCACGTAATTGATCATCCACTGATCACCTGGCTGATCATACACTGATCATGTGACTGATCCTGCACTATTCACGTTACTGATCATGCACTGAAACGTGGCTATCATGCACTGATCACGTGGCTGATCATACACTGATCACGTGCCTGGTCATGCACAGATCACGTGACTACTCATGAAGTGATCACGTGACTACTCATGAAGCAATCACGTGGCTAACATGCACTGATCACGTGGCTATCATGCACTGATCACGTGGCTTATCACATACGTATCACATGACTCATCATGCACTGATCACTTGGCTGATCATGCACTGATCACGTAGCTACCATGTACTGGTCACGTGACTGATCATGCACTGATCACGTAATTGATCATGCACTGATCACGTGGCTGATGATGCACTGATCACGTGGCTGGTCATGCACTGATCATGTGGCTATCATGCACTGCTCACGTGGCTGATCATGCAATGATCACGCAGCTACGATGTACTATTCACATGACTGATCATGCACTGATCATGTAATTGATCATGCACTGATCACCTGGCTTATCATGCATTGATCATGTGACTGATCATGTGCTGATCATGTTTGATGTCATACACTGATCATGTGCCTCTGGAGGCAATGAACAAAGAGCTGAGTAGGCAGGAATCAGTCAGCAGGCAATAATCATGGAACTCAGCTCTGAGAAATCATGCTGCTCAGCTGGCAATAATCAAGTAGATGAGCAGGGAGGAATTACGCAGCACAGGTGGCAATTGTCAAGGAGATGACAGGCAGGAATTGTGCAGCTCAGCTGGCAATTGTCAAGCAGATGAGCAGACAGTAATCATGCAGCTCAGCAGGCCCTGATCACGTGAATGAGTATGCACTGTTCACGTGGCTGATCACACACCTATCACGTTACTGATCATGCACTTATCACGTGGCTTTCATGCACTGATCACGTGGCTATCATGCACTGATGACGTGGCTGATCATGCACTGATCATGTGACTGATCATGCACTGATGACGTAGCTATCTTGCACTGATCACTTGGCTGATCATACACTCATCACGGGACTGATCATGCACTGATCACGGCGCTATCATGCATTGATTACATGACTCCACACGCACTGATCACGTGGATGATAATACACTGATCACGTGACTGATCATGCACTGATCACGTGACTGATCCTACACTGATCACGTGACTGATCATGCACTGATCAGTTTGCAATCATGCACTTATTACTTGGCTGATCATACACTGATCACGTGTCTGATAATGCTCTGATCATCTGGCTATCATGCACTCATTACCTGGCTATCGTGCACTGATCCCGTGGTTGATCATACACTGATCATGTGACAGATCATGCAGTGATCACGTGGCTATCATGCACTGATCAAGTGGCTGATCATACTCTGCTCCCGAAACTGATCATGCACTGATCACGTGGCTATCATGGACTGCTCACGTGGCTGATCAAGCAATGATCACGTAGCTACCATGTACTAGTCACGTGAGTGATCATGCACTGATCACGTAATTGATCATGCACTGATTAGGTGACTGATCATGCACTGATCAGGTGACTTATCATTCACTTATCACGTGACTGATCAATGCATTGATCTCGTGGCTATCATGCACGGCTCTCGTGGCTATTCATGAAATGATCACCTATCTACCATGTACTGGTCACGTGACTAATCATGCACTGATCACGTAATTGATCATGCACTGATCATGTGGCTGATCATGCACTGATCACGTAGCTGATCATACACTGATCAAGTGACTGATCATGCACTGATCACGTGACTGCTCATGCACTGATCACGTGGCTATCATGCACTGATCACTTGGCTGGTCATACACAGATCACGTGCCTGGTCATGCACAGATTACTGACTGATCATGCACTGATCACGTGACTGATCAAGCAATGATCATGTAGCTACCATGTACGGGTCACGTGACTGAACATACACCCATCAGGTGACTGATCATGAACTGATCACGTGGCTATCATGCACTGTTCACGTGGCTGATCATACACTGTTCACGTGTCTGATCATGCACTGATCACGTGGCTGATCATACACTGCTCATGTAGCTGATCATGCACTGATCACGTGTCTATCATGCAGTGCTCACGGGGCTGATCCTGCAATGATCACGTAGCTAACATGTACTGGTCATGTGACTGATCATGCGATGATAATGTAATTGGTCATGCACTGATCAAGTGACTGATCATGCACTGATCACGTGACTGATCATGCACTGATCACGTGGCTATCATGCACTGTTCACGTGACTGATCATGCACTGATCATGTGGCTATCATGCACTGTTCACGTGGCTCATCATACACTGATCACGTGACTGATCATGCACTGATGACATAATTGATCATGCACTGATCACGTGGCTGATCATACACTGATCACGTGACTGATCATGCACTGATGACATAATTGATCATGCACTGATCATGTGGCTGATCATGCACTGATCACGTGGCTGATCATACACTGATCACATGACTGATCTTGCACTGATCACGTGACTGATCATGCACTGATCAGGTGGCTATCGTGCACTGATGACTTGGCTAGTCATACACAGAACACCTGCCTGGTCATGCACAGATAACATGACTGATCATGCACTGATCACGTGACTGATCATGCAATGATCATGTAGCTACCATGTACTGGTCACGTGACTGATCATACACCCATCAGTTGACTGATCATGAACTGATCACGTGGCTATCATGCTCTGTTCACGTGGCTGATCATACACTGTTCACGGGTCTGATCATGCACTGATCACGTGGCTGATCATGCACTGATCACGTGTCTATCATGCAGTACTCACGTGGCTGATCCTGCAATGATTACATAGCTAACATGTACTGGTCACGTGACTGATCATGCAATGGTAACATAATTGATCATGCACTGCTAACGTGACTGTATCATACAATTATCACATAGCTACCATGTACTGGTCACGTGACTGATCATGCACTGATCACGTAATTGATCATCCACTGATCACCTGGCTGATCATACACTGATCATGTGACTGATCCTGCACTATTCACGTTACTGATCATGCACTGAAACGTGGCTATCATGCACTGATCACGTGGCTGATCATACACTGATCACGTGCCTGGTCATGCACAGATCACGTGACTACTCATGAAGTGATCACGTGACTACTCATGAAGCAATCACGTGGCTAACATGCACTGATCACGTGGCTATCATGCACTGATCACGTGGCTTATCACATACGTATCACATGACTCATCATGCACTGATCACTTGGCTGATCATGCACTGATCACGTAGCTACCATGTACTGGTCACGTGACTGATCATGCACTGATCACGTAATTGATCATGCACTGATCACGTGGCTGATGATGCACTGATCACGTGGCTGGTCATGCACTGATCATGTGGCTATCATGCACTGCTCACGTGGCTGATCATGCAATGATCACGCAGCTACGATGTACTATTCACATGACTGATCATGCACTGATCATGTAATTGATCATGCACTGATCACCTGGCTTATCATGCATTGATCATGTGACTGATCATGTGCTGATCATGTTTGATGTCATACACTGATCATGTGCCTCTGGAGGCAATGAACAAAGAGCTGAGTAGGCAGGAATCAGTCAGCAGGCAATAATCATGGAACTCAGCTCTGAGAAATCATGCTGCTCAGCTGGCAATAATCAAGTAGATGAGCAGGGAGGAATTACGCAGCACAGGTGGCAATTGTCAAGGAGATGACAGGCAGGAATTGTGCAGCTCAGCTGGCAATTGTCAAGCAGATGAGCAGACAGTAATCATGCAGCTCAGCAGGCCCTGATCACGTGAATGAGTATGCACTGTTCACGTGGCTGATCACACACCTATCACGTTACTGATCATGCACTTATCACGTGGCTTTCATGCACTGATCACGTGGCTATCATGCACTGATGACGTGGCTGATCATGCACTGATCATGTGACTGATCATGCACTGATGACGTAGCTATCTTGCACTGATCACTTGGCTGATCATACACTCATCACGGGACTGATCATGCACTGATCACGGCGCTATCATGCATTGATTACATGACTCCACACGCACTGATCACGTGGATGATAATACACTGATCACGTGACTGATCATGCACTGATCACGTGACTGATCCTACACTGATCACGTGACTGATCATGCACTGATCAGTTTGCAATCATGCACTTATTACTTGGCTGATCATACACTGATCACGTGTCTGATAATGCTCTGATCATCTGGCTATCATGCACTCATTACCTGGCTATCGTGCACTGATCCCGTGGTTGATCATACACTGATCATGTGACAGATCATGCAGTGATCACGTGGCTATCATGCACTGATCAAGTGGCTGATCATACTCTGCTCCCGAAACTGATCATGCACTGATCACGTGGCTATCATGGACTGCTCACGTGGCTGATCAAGCAATGATCACGTAGCTACCATGTACTAGTCACGTGAGTGATCATGCACTGATCACGTAATTGATCATGCACTGATTAGGTGACTGATCATGCACTGATCAGGTGACTTATCATTCACTTATCACGTGACTGATCAATGCATTGATCTCGTGGCTATCATGCACGGCTCTCGTGGCTATTCATGAAATGATCACCTATCTACCATGTACTGGTCACGTGACTAATCATGCACTGATCACGTAATTGATCATGCACTGATCATGTGGCTGATCATGCACTGATCACGTAGCTGATCATACACTGATCAAGTGACTGATCATGCACTGATCACGTGACTGCTCATGCACTGATCACGTGGCTATCATGCACTGATCACTTGGCTGGTCATACACAGATCACGTGCCTGGTCATGCACAGATTACTGACTGATCATGCACTGATCACGTGACTGATCAAGCAATGATCATGTAGCTACCATGTACGGGTCACGTGACTGAACATACACCCATCAGGTGACTGATCATGAACTGATCACGTGGCTATCATGCACTGTTCACGTGGCTGATCATACACTGTTCACGTGTCTGATCATGCACTGATCACGTGGCTGATCATACACTGCTCATGTAGCTGATCATGCACTGATCACGTGTCTATCATGCAGTGCTCACGTGGCTGATCTTGCAATGATCACGTAGCTAACATGTAATAGTCACGTGACTGATCATGCAATGATAACGTAATTGATCATGCACTGATCAAGTGACTGATCATGCACTGATTACGTGACTGATCATGCACTGATCACGTGGCTATCATGCACTGCTAACGTGGCTGATCATACAATGTTCACATAGCTACCATGTACTGGTCACGTGACTGATCATGCACTGATCACGTAATTGACATGAACTGATCACGTGGATAATCATGCACTGATCACGTGACTGATCATGCACTGTTCACGTGACTAATCATGCACTGATCACGTGGCTATAATGCACTGATCACGTGGCTGATCATACACTGATCACGTGCCTGGTCATGCACTGATCACTTGACTACTCATGAAGTGATCACGTGGCTATCATTCATTGATCACGTGGATATCATGCATTGATCACGTGGCTATCATGCACTGATCACGTGCCTATCATGCACTGATCACGTGGCTGATCATGCAATGATCAGGTAGCTATCATGTACTAGTCAAGTGACTGATCATGCACTGATCACGTAATTGACCATGCACTGATCACGTGACTGATAATGCACTGATCACGTGGCTATCATGCACTGCTAACGTGGCTGATCATACAATGATCACATAGTTACCATGTACTGGTCACGTGATTGATCGTGCACTGATCACGTAATTGATCATGCACTGATCACGTGGCTGATCATACACTGATCACGTGATTGATCATGGACTGTTCACCTTACTGATCATGCACTGATCACGTGGCTATCATGCAATGATCACGTGGCTGATCATACGCTGATCACATGCCTGGTCATGCACAGATCACGTGACTATTCATGAAGTGATCACGTTTCTATCATTCACTGATCACGTGGATATCATGCACTGATCACGTGGCTATCATGCACTGATCACGTGGCTGATCATGCAATGATCACGTAGCTACCATGTACTGGTCACGTGACTGATCATGACTGATCACGTAATTG
Source organism: Bos javanicus (assembly GCF_032452875.1). NCBI lineage: Eukaryota > Metazoa > Chordata > Mammalia > Artiodactyla > Bovidae > Bos > Bos javanicus. Next base: position 197,573 of record NW_026893693.1, on the reverse strand, counting down.
ATCATGCACTTATCACGTGGCTGATGATGCACTGATCATGTGGCTGGTATTGCACTGATCACGTGGCTATCATGCACTGCTCACGTGGCTGATCATGCAATGATCACGCAGCTACGATGTACTAGTTACATGACTGATCATGCACTGATCACCTAATTGATAATGCACTGATCACCTGGCTTATCATGCATTGATCATCTGACTGATCATGTGCTGATAATGTTTGGTGTCATACACTGATCATGTGCCTCTGGAGGCAATGAACAAAGAGCTGTGTAGGCAGGAATCAGTCAGCAGGCAATAATCATGGAACTCAGCTCTGAGAAATCATGCTGCTCAGCTGGCAATAATCAAGTAGATGAGCAGGGAGGAATTACGCAGCACAGGTGGCAATTGTCAAGGAGATGACAGGCAGGAATCGTGCAGCTCAGCTGGCAATTGTCAAGCAGATGAGCAGACAGTAATCATGCAGCTCAGCAGGCCCTGATCACGTGACTGAGCATGCACTGTTCACGTGGCTGATCACACACCTATCACGTGACAGATCATGCACCTATCACGTGGCTCTCATGCACTGATCACGTGATTGCGCATGCACTGATCACGTAATTGTATGCACTGATCACGTGGCTATCATGCACTGATGACGTGGCTGATCATGCACTGATCATGTCACTGATCATGCACTGATCACGTAGCTATCATGCACTGATCACTTGGCTGATCATACACTCATCACGGGAATGATCATGCACTGATCACGGCGCTATCATGCATTGATTACATGACTCCACATGCACTGATCACGTGGATGATCATACACTGATCACGTGACTGATCATGCACTGATCAGTTCGCTGATCGTACACTCATCACGGGACTGATCATGCACTTATCATGGGGCTATTATGCATTGATTACATGACTCCACATGAACTGATCACGTGGATGATCATACACTGACCACGTGACTGATCATGCACTGATCAACTGACTGATCATGTGACTGATCATGCACTGATCAGTTGGATATCATGCACTGATTACTTGGCTGATCATACACTGATCACGTGACTGATAATGCACTGATCATCTGGCTATCATGCACTCATTACCTGGCTATCGTGCACTGATCACGTGGTTGCTCATACACTGATCACGAGACTGATCATGCACTCATCACGTAATTGATCATGCACTGATCACCTGGCTTATCATGCATTGATCATGTGACTGATCATGTGCTGATCATGTATGGTGTCATACACTGATCATGTGCCTCTGGAGGCAATGAACAAAGAGCTTAGTAGGCAGGAATCAGTCAGCAGGCAATAATCATGGAACTCAGCTCTGAGAAATCATGCTGCTCAGCTGGCAATAATCAAGTAGGTGAGCAGGGAGGAATTATGCAGCACAGGTGGCAATTGTCAAGGAGATGACAGGCAGGAATCGTTCAGCTCAGCTGGAAATTGTCAAGCAGATGAGCAGACAGTAATCACGCAGCTCAGCAGGCCCTGATCACGTGACTGAGCATGCACTGTTCACTTGGCTGATCACACACCTATCACGTGACCGATCATGCACTGATCACGTGGCTCTCATGCACTGATCACGTGATTGCGCATGCACTGATCACGTAATTGTATGCACTGATCACGTGGCTATCATGCACTGATTACGTGGCTGAATATGCACTGATCATGTGACTGATCATGCAGTGATCATGTAGCTATCTTGCACTGATCACTTGGCTGATCATACACTCATCACGGGACTGCTCATGCACTGATCGCGGCGCTATCATGCAATGATTACATGACTCCACATGCATTGATCACGTGGATGATCATACACTGATCACGTGACTGATCATGCACTGATCAGTTGGCTATCATGCACTGATTACTTGGCTGATCATACACTGATCACATGACTGATAATGCACTGATCATCTGGCTATCATGCACTCATTACCTGGCTATCGTGCACTGATCACGTGTTTGATCATACACTGATCACGAGACTGATCATGCACTGATCATGTCTATATCATGCACTGATCACACGACTGCCCATGCACTGATCACGTGGATGATCATACACTGATCATGTGACAGATAATGCAGTGATCACATGGCTATCATGCACTGATCAAGTGGCTGATCATACTCTGCTCCCGAAACTGATCATGCACTGATCACGTGGCTATCATGCACTGCTCAAGTGGCTGATCATGTAATGATCACGTAGCTACCATGTACTGGTCACGTGAGTGATCATGCACTGATCACATAATTGATCATGCACTGATCAGGTGACTTCTCATGCACTGTTCACGTGACTGATCATGCACTGATCTTGTGGCTATCATGCACGGTTCACGTGGCTGATCATGAAATGATCACCGAGCTACCATGTACTGTTCACGTGACTGATCATGCACTGATCACGTAATTGATCATGCACTGAGCATGTGGCTGATGATGCACTGATAACGTGGCTGATCATACACTGATCACGTGACCGATCATACACCCATCAGGTGACTGATCATGAACTGATCTCGTGGCTATCATGCACTGTTCACGTGGCTGATCATACACTGTTCATGTAGCTGATCATGCACTGATCACGTGTCTATCATGCAGTTCTCACGGGGCTGATCCTGCAATGATCACGTAGCTAACATGTACTGGTCACGTGACTGATCATGCACAGATCACGTAAATGATCATGCACAGTTCACGTGACTGATCATGCACTGATCACGTGGTTATCATGCACTGATCACGTGGCTATCATGCACTGATCACGTGGCTGATCACACAAGTATCACGTGACTCATCATGCACTGATCACGTGGCTGTCATGCACTGATCACGTGCCTGGTCATGAACAGATCACGTGACTTCTCATGAAGTGATCACGTGGCTATCATGCACTGATCACGTGGCTTTCATGCACAGATCACGTGGCTGATCATGCAATGATCAGGTAACTACCATGTACTAGTCACGTGACTGATCATGCACTGATCTCGTAACTGATCATGCACTGATCACGTGACTGATCATGCACTGATCACGTGGCTATCATGCACTGCTCACGTGGCTGACCATGCAATGATCACGCAGCTACCATGTACTGGTCACGTGACTGATCATGCACTTAGCACATAATTGATCATGCACTGATCACCTGGCTTATCATGCATTGATCATGTGACTCATCATGTGCTGATCATGTTTGTTGTCATACACTGATCATGTGCCTCTGGAGGCAATGAACAAAGAGCTGAGTAGGCATGAATCAAACAGTCATCAGGCAATAATCATGGAACTCAGCTGTGAGGAATCATGCTGCTCAGCTGGCAATAATCAAGCAGCTGAGCAGGCAGGAATTACGCAGCACAGCTGGCAATTGTCAAGCAGATGACAGGCAGAAATCGTGCAGCTCAGCTGGCAATTGTCAAGCAGATTAGCAGACAGTAATCACGCAGCTCAGCAGGCCCTGATCACGTGACTGAGCATGCACTGTTCACGTGGCTGATCATACACTGATCACGTGATTGATCATGCACTGATCACTTGGATATCATGCACTGATCACCTGGCTGATCATACACTGTTCACGTGTCTGACCATGCACTGCTCACGTGGCTGATCATACACTGCTCACGTAACTGATCATGCACTGATCACGTAGCTATCATGCACTGATCACTTGGCTGATCATACACTCATCACGGGAATGATCATGCACTAATCACGGCGCTATCATGCATTGATTACATGACTCCACATGCACTGATCACGTGGATGATCATACACTGATCACGTGACTGATCATGCACTGATCAGTTCGCTGATCGTACACTCATCACGGGACTGATCATGCACTTATCATGGGGCTATTATGCATTGATTACATGACTCCACATGAACTGATCACGTGGATGATCATACACTGACCACGTGACTGATCATGCACTGATCAACTGACTGATCATGTGACTGATCATGCACTGATCAGTTGGATATCATGCACTGATTACTTGGCTGATCATACACTGATCACGTGACTGATAATGCACTGATCATCTGGCTATCATGCACTCATTACCTGGCTATCGTGCACTGATCACGTGGTTGCTCATACACTGATCACGAGACTGATCATGCACTCATCACGTAATTGATCATGCACTGATCACCTGGCTTATCATGCATTGATCATGTGACTGATCATGTGCTGATCATGTATGGTGTCATACACTGATCATGTGCCTCTGGAGGCAATGAACAAAGTGCTTAGTAGGCAGGAATCAGTCAGCAGGCAATAATCATGGAACTCAGCTCTGAGAAATCATGCTGCTCAGCTGGCAATAATCAAGTAGGTGAGCAGGGAGGAATTATGCAGCACAGGTGGCAATTGTCAAGGAGATGACAGGCAGGAATCGTTCAGCTCAGCTGGAAATTGTCAAGCAGATGAGCAGACAGTAATCACGCAGCTCAGCAGGCCCTGATCACGTGACTGAGCATGCACTGTTCACTTGGCTGATCACACACCTATCACGTGACCGATCATGCACTGATCACGTGGCTCTCATGCACTGATCACGTGATTGCGCATGCACTGATCACGTAATTGTATGCACTGATCACGTGGCTATCATGCACTGATTACGTGGCTGAATATGCACTGATCATGTGACTGATCATGCAGTGATCATGTAGCTATCTTGCACTGATCACTTGGCTGATCATACACTCATCACGGGACTGCTCATGCACTGATCGCGGCGCTATCATGCAATGATTACATGACTCCACATGCATTGATCACGTGGATGATCATACACTGATCACGTGACTGATCATGCACTGATCAGTTGGCTATCATGCACTGATTACTTGGCTGATCATACACTGATCACATGACTGATAATGCACTGATCATCTGGCTATCATGCACTCATTACCTGGCTATCGTGCACTGATCACGTGTTTGATCATACACTGATCACGAGACTGATCATGCACTGATCATGTCTATATCATGCACTGATCACACGACTGCCCATGCACTGATCACGTGGATGATCATACACTGATCATGTGACAGATAATGCAGTGATCACATGGCTATCATGCACTGATCAAGTGGCTGATCATACTCTGCTCCCGAAACTGATCATGCACTGATCACGTGGCTATCATGCACTGCTCAAGTGGCTGATCATGTAATGATCACGTAGCTACCATGTACTGGTCACGTGAGTGATCATGCACTGATCACATAATTGATCATGCACTGATCAGGTGACTTCTCATGCACTGTTCACGTGACTGATCATGCACTGATCTTGTGGCTATCATGCACGGTTCACGTGGCTGATCATGAAATGATCACCGAGCTACCATGTACTGTTCACGTGACTGATCATGCACTGATCACGTAATTGATCATGCACTGAGCATGTGGCTGATGATGCACTGATAACGTGGCTGATCATACACTGATCACGTGACCGATCATACACCCATCAGGTGACTGATCATGAACTGATCTCGTGGCTATCATGCACTGTTCACGTGGCTGATCATACACTGTTCATGTAGCTGATCATGCACTGATCACGTGTCTATCATGCAGTTCTCACGGGGCTGATCCTGCAATGATCACGTAGCTAACATGTACTGGTCACGTGACTGATCATGCACAGATCACGTAAATGATCATGCACAGTTCACGTGACTGATCATGCACTGATCACGTGGTTATCATGCACTGATCACGTGGCTATCATGCACTGATCACGTGGCTGATCACACAAGTATCACGTGACTCATCATGCACTGATCACGTGGCTGTCATGCACTGATCACGTGCCTGGTCATGAACAGATCACGTGACTTCTCATGAAGTGATCACGTGGCTATCATGCACTGATCACGTGGCTTTCATGCACAGATCACGTGGCTGATCATGCAATGATCAGGTAACTACCATGTACTAGTCACGTGACTGATCATGCACTGATCTCGTAACTGATCATGCACTGATCACGTGACTGATCATGCACTGATCACGTGGCTATCATGCACTGCTCACGTGGCTGACCATGCAATGATCACGCAGCTACCATGTACTGGTCACGTGACTGATCATGCACTTAGCACATAATTGATCATGCACTGATCACCTGGCTTATCATGCATTGATCATGTGACTCATCATGTGCTGATCATGTTTGTTGTCATACACTGATCATGTGCCTCTGGAGGCAATGAACAAAGAGCTGAGTAGGCATGAATCAAACAGTCATCAGGCAATAATCATGGAACTCAGCTGTGAGGAATCATGCTGCTCAGCTGGCAATAATCAAGCAGCTGAGCAGGCAGGAATTACGCAGCACAGCTGGCAATTGTCAAGCAGATGACAGACAGGAATCGTGCAGCTCAGCTGGCAATTGTCAAGCAGATGAGCAGACAGTAATCACGAGCTCAGCAGGCCCTGATCACGTGACTGAGCATGCAATGTTCATGTGGCTGATCATACACTGATCACATGATTGATCATGCACTGATCACTTGGATATCATGCACTGATCACGTGGCTGATCATACACTGTTCACGTGTCTTACCATGTACTGATCACGTGGCTGATCATACACTGCTCACGTAACTGATCATGCATTGATCACGTGGCTATCATGCACTGATCACGTGGCTGAACATGCACTGTTCACGTGGCTGATCACACACCTGTCACGTGACTGATCATGCACTGATCACGTGGCACTCATGCACTGATAACGTGGTTGATCATACTCTGCTCACGAAACTGATCATGCACACATCAGGTGGCTATCATGCACTGCACACGTGGCTGGGCATGCAATGATTCCGTAGCTACCATATACTGGTCACGTGACTGATCATGCACAGATCACGTAAATGATCATGCACAGTTTACGTGACTGATCATGCACTGATCACGTGGCTATCATGCACTGATCACGTGACTGATCACACAAGTATCAAGTGACTCATCATGCACTGATCACGTGGCTGTCATGCACTGATCACGTGCCTGGACATGAACAGATCACGTGACTTCTCATGAAGTTATCACGTGGCTATCATGCACTGATCACGTGGATTTCATGCACAGATCACGTGGCTGATCATGCAATGATCAGGTAACTACCATGTACTAGTCACGTGACTGATAATGCACTGATCTCGTAACTGATCATGCACTGATCACGTGGCTGATCGTGCAGTGATCACGTAGCTACCATGTACTGGTCACATGACTGATCTTGCACTGATCACGTAATTGATACTGCACTGATCACGTGGCTGATCACACATGTATCACGTGACTGATCATGCACTGATCACGTGACTACCATGCACTGATCACGTAGCTATCATGCACTGATCACGTGGCTGATCATGCAATGATCACGTTGCTACCATGTACTGGTCACGTGACTGATCATGCACTGATCACGTAATTGATCATGCACAGATCACGTGACTTTTCACGCACTGATCACTTGACTGATCATGCACTGATCACGTGGCTATAATGCACTGATCATGTGACTGATCATGCACTGATCACGTGGCTGATCATGTGCTGATCACGTGACTGACCATGCACTGATCACCTGGCTTTAATGCATTGATCATGTGACTGATCATGTGCTGATCATGTTTGGTGTCATACACTGATCATGTGCCTCTGGAGGCAATGAACAAAGAGCTGAGTAGGAAGGAATCACTCAGCAGGCAATAATCATGGAACTCAGCTGGAAGGAATCATGCTGCTCAGCTGTCAATAATCAAGTAGGTGAGCATTCAGGAATTACGCAGCACAGGTGGCAATTATCAAGGAGATGACTGGCAGGAATCGTGCAGCTCAGCTGGCAATTGTCAAGCAGATGAACAGAGAGTAATCATGCAGCTCAGCAGGCCCTGATCACGTGACTGAGCATTCACTGTTCACGTGGCTGATCACACACCTATCACGTGACTGATCATGCACTGATCACGTGGCTCTCATGCACTGATCACGTGATTGCGCATGCACTGATCACGTAATTGTATGCACTAATCACGTGGCTATCATGCACTGATTACGTGGCTGATCATGCACTGATCATGTGACTGATCATGCACTGATCACGTAGCTATCTTGCACTGATCACTTTACTGATCATACACTCATCATGGGGCTGATCGTGCACTGATCACGTTGCTATCATGCATTAATTACATGACTCCACATGCACTGATCACATGGATGATCATGCACTGATCACGTGACTGATCATGCACTGATCACGTGGCTATCATGCACTGATCACGTGCCTGACCATGCAATGATCATGCAGCTACCATGTACCTGTAATGTGACCGATCATACACCCATCAGGTGATTGATCATGCACTGATCACGTGGCTATCATGCACTGATCACGTGGATGAACATGCACTGTTCACGTGGCTGATCACACACCTGTTACGTGACTGATCATGCACTAATCACGTGGCACTCATGCAATGATTACGTGGCTGATCATACTCTGCTCATGTAACTGATCATGCACACATCACGTGGCTATCATGCACTGATCACGTGGCTGATCATGCACTGATACCGTGACTGAGCATGCACTGATCACATGACTATCATGTAGTGATCACGTGACTTAATGGCGCTGATCATGTGACTGATCATGCGCTGATCATGTTTGCTATCATACACTGATCAAGTGCCTCTGGAGGCAATAAACAAAGAGCTGAGTAGGCACGAATCAAACAGTCAGCAGTCAATACTCATGGAACTCACCTGTGAGGAATCATGCTGCTCAGCTGGCAATAATCAAGCAGCTGAGCAGGCAGGAATTACGCAGCAGAGCTGGCAATTGTCAAGCAGATGACAGGCAGGAATCGTGCTGCTCAGCTGGCAATTTTCAAGCAGATGAGCAGACAGTAATCACGCAGCTCAGCAGGCCCTGATCACGTGACTGAACATGCACTGTTCTCGTGGCTGATCATACACTGATCAAGTGATTGATCATGCACTGATCACTTGGATATCATGCACTGATCACGTGGCTGATCATACACTGTTCACGTGTCTTACCATGCACTGCTCACGTGGCTGATCATACACTGCTCACGTAACTGATCATGCACTAATCACGTGGCTATCATACACTGATCACGTGGCTGAACATGCACTGTTCACGTGGCTGATCACACACCTGTCACGTGACTGATCATGCACTTATCACATAATTGATCATGCACTGATCACCTGCCTTATCATGCATTGATTACGTGACAGATCATGTGCTGATCATGTTTGGTGTCACACACTGATCATGTGCCTCTGGAGGCAATGAACAAAGAGCTGAGTAGCAGGAGTCAGTTAGCAGGCTATAATCATGGAACTCAGCTGGAAGGAATCATGCTGCTCAGCTGGCAATAATCAAGTAGATGAGCAGGCAGGAATTACGCAGCACAGGTGGCAATTGTCAAGGAGATGACAGGCAGGAATCGTGCAGCTCAGCTGGCAATTGTCAAGCAGATGAGCAGACAGTAATCACGCAGCTCAGCAGGCCCTGATCACGTGACTGAGCATGCACTGTTCACGTGGCTGATCACACACCTATCACGTGACTGATCATGCACTTATCACGTGGCTCTCATGCACTGATCACGTGATTGCGCATGCACTGATCACGTAATTGTATGCACGGATCACGTGGCTATCATGCACTGATGTCGTGGCAGATCATGCACTGATCATGTGACTGATCATGCACTGATCACGTAGCTATCTTGCACTGATCACTTGGCTGATCATACACTCATCACGGGACTTATCGTGCACTGATCATGGCGCTATCATGCATTGATTACATGACTCCACATGCACTGACCAAGTGGATGATCCTGCACTGATCACTTGACTGACCATGCACTGATCACGTGACTGATCATGAACTAACCTCGTGGCTATCATGCACGGCTCACGTGGCTGATCATGCAATGATCACCTAGCTACCATGTACTGGTCACGTGACTGATCATGCACTGATGACATAATTGATCATGCACTGATCACGTGGCTGATCATACACTGATCACGTGACTGATCATGCACTGATCACGTGACTGATCATGCACTGATCACTTGGCTATCATGCACTGATCACTTGGCAGGTCATACACAGATCACGTGCCTGGTTATGCACAGATTACATGACTGATCATGCACTGATCACGTAATTGATCATGAACTGATCACGTGGCTGATCATGCACTGATCACGTGACTGATCATGTACTGATCACGTGGCTGATCATGCACTGATCACGTGGCTATAATGCACTGATCATGTGACTGATCATGCACTGATCACGTGGCTGATCATGTGCTGATCACGTGACTGACCATGCACTGATCACCTGGCTTTAATGCATTGATCATGTGACTGATCATGTGCTGATCATGTTTGGTGTCATACACTGATCATGTGCCTCTGGAGGCAATGAACAAAGAGCTGAGTAGGAAGGAATCACTCAGCAGGCAATAATCATGGAACTCAGCTGGAAGGAATCATGCTGCTCAGCTGTCAATAATCAAGTAGGTGAGCATTCAGGAATTACGCAGCACAGGTGGCAATTATCAAGGAGATGACTGGCAGGAATCGTGCAGCTCAGCTGGCAATTGTCAAGCAGATGAACAGAGAGTAATCATGCAGCTCAGCAGGCCCTGATCACGTGACTGAGCATTCACTGTTCACGTGGCTGATCACACACCTATCACGTGACTGATCATGCACTGATCACGTGGCTCTCATGCACTGATCACGTGATTGCGCATGCACTGATCACGTAATTGTATGCACTAATCACGTGGCTATCATGCACTGATTACGTGGCTGATCATGCACTGATCATGTGACTGATCATGCACTGATCACGTAGCTATCTTGCACTGATCACTTTACTGATCATACACTCATCATGGGGCTGATCGTGCACTGATCACGTTGCTATCATGCATTAATTACATGACTCCACATGCACTGATCACATGGATGATCATGCACTGATCACGTGACTGATCATGCACTGATCACGTGGCTATCATGCACTGATCACGTGCCTGACCATGCAATGATCATGCAGCTACCATGTACCTGTAATGTGACCGATCATACACCCATCAGGTGATTGATCATGCACTGATCACGTGGCTATCATGCACTGATCACGTGGATGAACATGCACTGTTCACGTGGCTGATCACACACCTGTTACGTGACTGATCATGCACTAATCACGTGGCACTCATGCAATGATTACGTGGCTGATCATACTCTGCTCATGTAACTGATCATGCACACATCACGTGGCTATCATGCACTGATCACGTGGCTGATCATGCACTGATACCGTGACTGAGCATGCACTGATCACATGACTATCATGTAGTGATCACGTGACTTAATGGCGCTGATCATGTGACTGATCATGCGCTGATCATGTTTGCTATCATACACTGATCAAGTGCCTCTGGAGGCAATAAACAAAGAGCTGAGTAGGCACGAATCAAACAGTCAGCAGTCAATACTCATGGAACTCACCTGTGAGGAATCATGCTGCTCAGCTGGCAATAATCAAGCAGCTGAGCAGGCAGGAATTACGCAGCAGAGCTGGCAATTGTCAAGCAGATGACAGGCAGGAATCGTGCTGCTCAGCTGGCAATTTTCAAGCAGATGAGCAGACAGTAATCACGCAGCTCAGCAGGCCCTGATCACGTGACTGAACATGCACTGTTCTCGTGGCTGATCATACACTGATCAAGTGATTGATCATGCACTGATCACTTGGATATCATGCACTGATCACGTGGCTGATCATACACTGTTCACGTGTCTTACCATGCACTGCTCACGTGGCTGATCATACACTGCTCACGTAACTGATCATGCACTAATCACGTGGCTATCATACACTGATCACGTGGCTGAACATGCACTGTTCACGTGGCTGATCACACACCTGTCACGTGACTGATCATGCACTTATCACATAATTGATCATGCACTGATCACCTGCCTTATCATGCATTGATTACGTGACAGATCATGTGCTGATCATGTTTGGTGTCACACACTGATCATGTGCCTCTGGAGGCAATGAACAAAGAGCTGAGTAGCAGGAGTCAGTTAGCAGGCTATAATCATGGAACTCAGCTGGAAGGAATCATGCTGCTCAGCTGGCAATAATCAAGTAGATGAGCAGGCAGGAATTACGCAGCACAGGTGGCAATTGTCAAGGAGATGACAGGCAGGAATCGTGCAGCTCAGCTGGCAATTGTCAAGCAGACGAGCAGACAGTAATCACGCAGCTCAGCAGGCCCTGATCACGTGACTGAGCATGCACTGTTCACGTGGCTGATCACACACCTATCACGTGACTGATCATGCACTTATCACGTGGCTCTCATGCACTGATCACGTGATTGCGCATGCACTGATCACGTAATTGTATGCACGGATCACGTGGCTATCATGCACTGATGTCGTGGCAGATCATGCACTGATCATGTGACTGATCATGCACTGATCACGTAGCTATCTTGCACTGATCACTTGGCTGATCATACACTCATCACGGGACTTATCGTGCACTGATCATGGCGCTATCATGCATTGATTACATGACTCCACATGCACTGACCAAGTGGATGATCCTGCACTGATCACTTGACTGACCATGCACTGATCACGTGACTGATCATGCACTGATCACGTGGCTATCATGCACTGATCACGTGGCTATCATGCACTGATCACGTGACTGATCATGCACTGATCACGTGACTGATCATGCAATGATCATGTAGCTACCATGTACCGGTCACGTGACCGATCATACACCCATCAGGTGACTGATCATGCACTGATCACGTGTTTATCATGCACTGATCACGTGGCTGATCATGCAATGATCATGTAGTTACCATGTACTGGTCACGTGTCTGATCATAAACCCATCAGGTGACGGATCATGCACTGATCACGTGGCTATCATGCACTGTTCACGTGGCTGATCATACACTGATCACCTGCCTGGTCATGCACAGATCACGTGACTAATCATGAACTGATCACATAGCTATCATGCACTGATCACCGGGCTGATCATGCACTGATCACGTGGCTACCATGTACGGGTCACGTGACTGATCATGCACTGATCACGTAATTGATCCTGCACTGATCACGTGGCTCATCATGCACAGATCACGTGACTCTTCACGCACTGATCACTTGACTGATCATACACTGTTCACGTGCCTGGTCCTGCACAGATCACGTGACTAATCATGAACTGATCACGTCGCTATAATTCACTGATCACGTGGATATCATGCACTGATTACGTGCCTGTCATGCACAGAACACGTGACTAATCATGAAATGCTCATGTAAGTATCATTCACTGATCACGTGGCTGATCATACACTGTTTACGTGTCTGATCATGCACTGATCATGTGGCTGATCATACACTGCTCACGTAGCTTATCATGCACTGATCACGTGTCTATCCTGCAGTGCTGACGTGGCTGACCCTGCAATGATCACGTAGCTAAAATGTACTCGTCACGGGACTGATCATGCAATGGTAACCTAATTGATCATGCACTGATCACGTGGCTATCATGCACTGCTTACGTGGCTGATCATACAATGATCACATAGCTACCATGTACTGGTCACGTGACTGATCATGCACTGATCTCGTGGCTATCATGCACGGCTCACGTGGCTGAACATGCAATGATCACCTAGCTACCATGTACTGGTCACGTGACTGATCATGCACTGATGAAATAATTGATCATGCACTGATCACGTGGCTGATCATACACTGATCACGTGACTGATCATGCACTGATCACGTGACTGATCATGCACTGATCACTTGGCAGGTCATACACTGATCACGTGCCTGGTCATGCACAGATTACATGACTGATCATGCACTGATCACGTGACTGATCATACACTGATCACGTGACTGATCATGCACTGATCACTTGGCAGGTCATACACTGATCATGTGCCTGGTCATGCACAGAGTACATGACTGATCATGCACTGATCACGTGACTGATCATGCACTGAGCACCTGGCTATCATGCACTACTCACGTGGCTGAGCATGCAATAATCATGTAGCTACCATGTACCGGTCACGTGACTGATCATACACCATCAGGTGACTGATCATGCACTGATCACGTGGCTATCATGCACTGTTCACGTGGCTGATCATACACTGATCACCTGCCTGGTCATGCACAGATCACGTGACTAATGATGAACTGATCACGTAGCTATCATGCACTGATCACCTGGCTGATCATGCACTGATACCGTGACTGAGCATGGACTGATCACATGACTATCATGTAGTGATCACGTGACTTAATGGCGCTGCTCATGTGACTGATCATGGGCTGATCATGTTTGCTATCATAAACTGATCATATGCCTCTGGAGGCAATAAACAAAGAGCTGAGTAGGCACGAATCAAACAGTCAGTAGGCAATAATCATGGAACTCAGCTGTGAGGAATCATGCTGCTCAGCTGGCAATAATCAAGCAGCTGAGCACGCAGAAATTACGCAGCACAGCTGGCAATTGTCAAGCAGATGAAAGGCAGGAATTGTGCAGCTCAGTTGGCAATTGTCAAGCAGATGAGCAGACAGTAATCACACAGCTCAGCAGGCCCTGATCACGTGACTGAGCATGCACTGTTCACGTGGCTGATCATACACTGATCACGTGATTGATCATGCACTGATTACTTGGATATCATGCACTGATCACCTGGCTGATCATACACTGTTCACGTGTCTGACCATGCACTGCTCACCTGGCTGATCATACACTGCTCACGTAACTGATCATGCACTGATCACGTGGCTGATCATACACTGATCACGTGTCTGAACATGCACTGTTCACGTGGCTGATCACACACCTGTCACGTGGCTGATCATGCAATGATCATGTAGCTACCATGTACCGGTCAGGTGACTGATCATGCACCCATCAGGTGACTGATCATGCACTGATCACGTGGCTATCATGCACTGTTCACGTGGCTGTTCATGCACTGATCACTTGGCAGGTCATACACTGATCATGTGCCTGGTCATGCACAGAGTACATGACTGATCATGCACTGATCACGTGACTGATCATGCACTGAGCACCTGGCTATCATGCACTACTCACGTGGCTGAGCATGCAATGATCATGTAGCTACCATGTACCGGTCACGTGACTGATCATACACCCATCAGGTGATTGATCATGCACTGATCACGTGGCTATCATGCACTGTTCACGTGGCTGATCATACACTGATCACCTGCCTGGTCATGCACAGATCACGTGACTAATGATGAACTGATCACGTAGCTATCATGCACTGATCACCTGGCTGATCATGCACTGATACCGTGACTGAGCATGGACTGATCACATGACTATCATGTAGTGATCACGTGACTTAATGGCGCTGCTCATGTGACTGATCATGGGCTGATCATGTTTGCTATCATAAACTGATCATGTGCCTCTGGAGGCAATAAATAAAGAGCTGAGTAGGCACGAATCAAACAGTCAGTAGGCAATAATCATGGAACTCAGCTGTGAGGAATCATGCTGCTCAGCTGGCAATAATCAAGCAGCTGAGCACGCAGAAATTACGCAGCACAGCTGGCAATTGTCAAGCAGATGAAACTCAGGAATTGTGCAGCTCAGTTGGCAATTGTCAAGCAGATGAGCAGACAGTAATCACGCAGCTCAGCAGGCCCTGATCACGTGACTGAGCATGCACTGTTCACGTGGCTGATCATACACTGATCACGTGATTGATCATGCACTGATTACTTGGATATCATGCACTGATCACCTGGCTGATCATACACTGTTCACGTGTCTGACCATGCACTGCTCACCTGGCTGATCATACACTGCTCACGTAACTGATCATGCACTGATCACGTGGCTGATCATACACTGATCACGTGTCTGAACATGCACTGTTCACGTGGCTGATCACACACCTGTCACGTGGCTGATCATGCAATGATCATGTAGCTACCATGTACCGGTCAGGTGACTGATCATGCACCCATCAGGTGACTGATCATGCACTGATCACGTGGCTATCATGCACTGTTCACGTGGCTGTTCATGCACTGATCACGTGACTGATCATGCACTGATCACGTGACTGCTCATGCACTGATCACGTGACTGATCATGCACTGATCAGTTATATATCATGCACTGATCACTTGGCAGGTCATACACTGATCACGTGCCTGGTCATGCACAGATTACATGACTGATCATGCACTGATCACGTGACTGATCATACACTGATCACGTGACTGATCATGCACTGATCACTTGGCAGGTCATACACTGATCATGTGCCTGGTCATGCACAGAGTACATGACTGATCATGCACTGATCACGTGACTGATCATGCACTGAGCACCTGGCTATCATGCACTACTCACGTGGCTGAGCATGCAATGATCATGTAGCTACCATGTACCGGTCACGTGACTGATCATACACCCATCAGGTGATTGATCATGCACTGATCACGTGGCTATCATGCACTGTTCACGTGGCTGATCATACACTGGTCACCTGCCTGGTCATGCACAGATCACGTGACTAATGATGAACTGATCACGTAGCTATCATGCACTGATAACCTGGCTGATCATGCACTGATCACGTGGCTATCATGCACTGATCACTTGGCTGATCATACACTCATCACGGGACTGATCGTGCACTGATCACGGCGCTGTCATGCATGGATCACATGACTCCACATGCACTGATCACGTGGATGATCATACACTGATTACGTGACTGATCATGCACTGTTCACGTGACTGCCCATTCACTGATCGCGTGACTGATCATGCACTTATCACGTGGCTATCATGCACTGTTCATGTGGCTATCATGCACTGTTCACGTGGCTGTTCATACACTAATCACCTGCCTCGTCATGCACAGATGATGTGACTAATCATGAACTTATCACGTAGCTATCATGCACTGATCACCTGGCTGATCATGCACTGATCACGTGGCTATCATGCACTGATCACTTGGCTGATCATACACTCATCACGGGACTGAACGTGCACTGATCACGGCGCTATCATGCATGGACCACATGACTCCACATGCACTGATCACGTGGATGATCATACACTGATCACGTGACTGATCATGCACTGTTCACGTGACTGCCCATTCACTGATCTCGTGACTGATCATGCACTTATCACGTGGCTATCATGCACTGTTCACGTGGCTATCATGCACTGTTCACGTGGCTGATCATACACTGATCACGTGATTGATCATGCACTGATCACTTGGATATCATGCACTGATCATGCGGCTGTCATGCACTGATCACGTGGCTGAACATGCACTGTTCACGTGGCTGATCACACACCTGTCACGTGACTGATCATGCACTGATCATGTGGCACTCATGCACTGATCACGTGTCTGATCATACTCTGCTCGCGTCACTGATAATGCACACATTACATGCCTATCATGCACTGCTCACATGCCTCGTCATGCAATGATCACCTAGCTTCCATATACTGGTCCCGTGAGTGATCAGGCACAGATCACGTAAATGACCATGCACTGTTCACGTGACTGATCATGTACTGATCACGTGATTGATCATGCACTGATCACGTGGCTGATCGTGCACTGATCACGTGACTGATCATGCACTGATCATGGGGCACTCATGCAAGCTCACGTGGCTGATCATGCAATGATCACGCAGCTACCATGTACTGGTCACATGACTGATCATGCACTGATCACGTAATTGATCATTCACTGATCACGTGGCTTATCATGCATTGATCATGTGACTGATCATGTGCTGATCATGTTTGGTGTCATACACTGATCGTGTGCCTCTGGAGGCAATGAACAAAGAGCTGAGTATGCAGGAATCAGTCAGCAGGCAATAATCATGGAACTCAGCTGTAAGGAATCATGCTGCTCAGCTGGCAATAATCAAGCAGATGAGCAGACAGTAATCACGCAGCTCAGCAGGCCCTGATCACGTGACTGACCATGCACTGATAACGTGACTGATCATGCTCTGATCACGTGGCTAACATGCACTGATCACGTGGCTATCAAGCACTCATCACGTGACTGATCATGCACTCATCACGTGACTGATCATGCACTGATCACGTGGCTATCATGCACTGATCACGTGGCTGATCATGCAATGATCAGGTAGCTACCATATACTGGTCACGTGACTGATCATACACCCATCAGGTGAATGATCATGCACTGCACACGTGGCTATCATGCACTGTTCACGTGGCTGATCATACACTGATCACGTGATTGATCATGCACTGATCACTTGGATATCATGCACTGATCACGTGGCTATCATGCTCTGCTCACATGGCTGATCATGCAATGATCACGTAGCAACCAACTACTGGTCACGTGACTGATCATGCAATGGTAACGTAATTGATCATGCACTGATCACGTGGCTGATCATACACTGATCACGTGACTGATCATGCACTGTTCACGTGAATGTTCATGCACTGATAACGTGGCTATCATGCACTGCTTACGTGGTTGATCATACAATGATCACATAGCTACCATGTACTGGTCACGTGACTGATCATGCACTGACCACGTAATTGATCATCCACTGATCACGTGGCTGATCATACACTGATCACGTGGCTGATCATGCACTGATACCGTGACTGAGCATGGACTGATCACATGACTATCATGTAGTGATCACGTGACTTAATGGCGCTGATCATGTGACTGATCATGTGCTGATCATGTTTGCTATCATACACTGATCATGTCCCTCTGGAGGCAATAAACAAAGAGCTGAGTAGGCACGAATCAAACAGTCAGCAGGCAATAACATGGAACTCAGCTGTGAGGAATCATGCTGCTCAGCTGGCAATAATCAAGCAGATGAGCAGACAGTAATCACGCAGCTCAGTAGGCCCTGATCACGTGACTGAGCATGCACTGTTCACGTGGCTGATCATACACTGATCACGTGATTGATCATGCACTGATCACTTGGATATCATGCACTGATCACCTGGCTGATCATACACTGCTCACGTGTCTGACCATGCACTGCTCACGTGGCTGATCATACACTGCTCACGTAACTGATCATGCACTTCTCACGTGGCTGATCATACACTGATCATGTGGCTGAACATGCACTGTTCACGTGGCTGATCACACACCTGTCACGTGGCTGATCATGCAATGATCATGTAGCTACCATGTACCGGTTACATGACTGATCATACACCCATCAGGTGACTGATCATGCACTGATCACGTGGCTATCATGCACTGATGAGTTGGCTATCATGCACTGATTACTTGGCTGATCATACACTGAACACGTGACTGATAATGCACTGATCATCTGGCTATCATGCACGCATTACCTAGCTATCGTGCACTGATCACGTAGTTGATCATACACTGATCACGAGACTCATCATGCACTGATCAGGTCTGTATCATGCACTGATCACATGACTGCCCATGCACTGATCACGTGGATGATCATACACTGATCATGTGACAATCATGCACTGATCAGGTGACTTATCATGCACTGTTCACGTGACTGATCATGCACTGATCATGTGACTGATCATGCACTGATCATGTGGCTGATCATGCACTGATCACGTGACTGATCATGCACTTATCTCGTGGCTATCATGCACGGCTCACGTGCTGATCATGCAATGATCACCTAGCTACCATGTACTGGTCACGTGACTGATCATGCACTGATGACATAATTGATCATGCACTGATCACGTGGCTGATCATACACTGATCACGTGACTGATCATGCACTGATCACGTGACTGATCATGCACTGATCACGTGGCTATCATGCACTGATCACTTGGCAAGTCATGCACTGATCACGTGACTGATCATGCACTGATCACCTGGCTATCATGCACTACTCACTTGGCTGATCATGCAATGATCATGTAGCTACAATGTACCGGTCACGTGACTGATCATACACCCATCAGGTGACTGATCATGCACTGATCACGTGGCTATCAGGCACTGTTCACTTGGCTGATCATACACTGATCACCTGCCTGGTCATGCACAGATCACGTGAATAATCATGAACTGATCACGTAGCTATCATGCCCTGATCACCTGGCTGATCATGCACTGATCACGTGGCTATCATGCACTGCTCACGTGGCTGATCATGCAATGATCACGTAGCTACCATGTACTGGTCACGTGAGTGATCATGCACTGATCACATAATTGATCATGCACTGATCAGGTGACTTCTCATGCACTGTTCAAGTGACTGATCATGCACTGATCACGTGACTGATCATGAACTAATCTCGTGGCTATCATGCACGGCTCACGTGGCTGATCATGCAATGATCACCTAGCTACCATGTACTGGTCACGTGACTGATCATGCACTGATGACATAATTGATCATGCACTGATCACGTGGCTGATCATACACTGATCACGTGACTGATCATGCACTGATCACGTGACTGATCATGCACTGATCACTTGGCTATCATCCACTGATCACTTGGCAGGTCATACACAGATCACGTGCCTGGTCATGCACAGATTACATGACTGATCATGCACTGATCACGTAATTGATCATGAACTGATCACGTGGCTGATCATGCACTGATCACGTGACTGATCATGTACTGATCACGTGGCTGATCATGCACTGATCACGTGGCTATCATGCACTGCTCACGTGGCTGATCATGCAATGATCACGCAGCTACGATGTACTAGTCACATGACTGATCATGCACTGATCACGTAATTGATCATGCACTGATCACCTGGCTTATCATGCATTGATCATGTGACTGATCATGTGCTGATCATGTTTGGTGTCATACACTGATCATGTGCCTCTGGAGGCAATGAACAAAGAGCTGAGTAGGCAGGAATCAGTCAGCACGCAATAATCATGGAACTCAGCTCTGAGAAATCATGCTGCTCAGATGGCAATAATCAAGTAGAAGAGCAGGCAGGAATTACGCAGCACAGGTGGCAATTGCAAGGAGATGACAGGCAGGAATCGTGCAGCTCAGCTGGCAATTGTCAAGCAGATGAGCAGACAGTAATCACGCAGCTCAGCAGGCCCTGATCACGTGACTGAGCATGCACTGTTCACGTGGCTGATCACACACTTATCACGTGAAAGATCATGCACTGATCATGTGGCTCTCATGCACTGATCACGTGATTGCGCATGCACTGGTTACGTAATTGCATGCACTGATCACGTGGCTATCATGCACTGATGACGTGGTTGATCATATACTGGTCACGTGACTGATCATGCACTGTTCACGTAGCTATCTTGCACTGATCACTTGGCTGATCAAACACTCATCACGGGACTGATCATGCACTCATCACGGCTCTATCATGCATTGATTACATGACTCCACATGCACTGATCACGTGACTGACCATGCACTGATCACGTGACTGATCATGCACTGATGAGTTGGCTATCATGCACTGATAACTTGGCTGATAATACACTGATCACGTGACTGATAATGCACTGATCATCTGGCTATCATGCACTCATTACCTGGCTGTCGTGCACTGATCACGTGGCTGATCATACACTGTTCACCTGTCTGACCATGCACTGCTCACGTGGCTGATCATACACTGCTCACGTAACTGATCATGCACTGATCACGTGTCTATCATGCACGATTCACGTGGCTGAACATGCACTCTTCACCTGGTTGATCGCACACCAGCCACGTGGCAGATCATGCACTGATCACGTGGCACTCATGCACTCATCACGTGGCTGATCATACTCTGGTCACGTAACTGATCATGCACACATCACGTGGCTATCATGCACTACTCACGTGGCTGG
Organism: Bos javanicus; assembly: GCF_032452875.1. Taxonomy (NCBI): domain Eukaryota; kingdom Metazoa; phylum Chordata; class Mammalia; order Artiodactyla; family Bovidae; genus Bos; species Bos javanicus. The sequence goes on along the minus strand of NW_026893693.1, from coordinate 175,411 downwards.
TCATGCAATGATCACGTAGCTACCATATACTGGTCACGTGACTGATCATGCACTGATCACGTGGCTCATCATGCACTGATTACGTGCCTGTGATGCACAGATCACGTGACTAATAATGAAATGATCACATAGGAATCATGCACTGATCATGTGGCTGATCATACATTGTTTACGTGTCTGATCATGTACTGATCACGTGGCTGATCATACACTGCTCACGTAGCTGATCATGCACTGATCAGGTGTCTATCCTGCAGTGCTCATGTGGCTGATCCTGCAATGATCCCGAAGCTAACATGTACTGGTCACGTGACTGATCAAGCAATGGTAACCTAATTGATCATGCACTGATCACGTGACTGATCATGCACTGATCACGTGACTGATCATGCACTGATCACGTGGCTATCATGCACTGCTTACATGGCTGATCATACAATGATCACATAGCTTCCATGTACTGGTCACGTGAATGATCATACACTGATCACGTAATTGATCATGCACTGATCACGTGGCTCATCATACACTGATCACGTGACTGATCATGCACTGTTCAGATGACTGATCATGCACTAATCACGTGGCTATCATGCACTAATCACGTGGCTGATCATACACTGATCACGTGCCTTGTCATGCACAGATCACGTGACTAATCACCAAGTGATCACGTGGTTATCATGCACTGATCACGTGGATATCATGCACTGATCACTTGGCTGATCACATACGTATCACGTGAATGATCATGCACTGATCACGTGGCTATCATGCACTGATCAGGTGGCTATCATGCACTGATCACGAGGCTGATCATGAACTGATCACGTAGCTACCATGCACTGGTCACGTGACTGATCATGCACTGATCACGTAATTGATCATGCACTGATCACGTGGCTGATTATGCACTGATCACGTGATTGATCATGCAATGATCACGTGACTGATCATGCACTGATCACGTGGCTATCATGCACTGCTCAAGTGGCTGATCATGCAATGATCACGCAGCTACTATGTACTGGTCTCATGACTGATCGTGCACTGATCACGTAATTGATCATGCAATGATCACCTGACTGATCATGCACTGGTCACGTCTATATCATGCACTGATCACATGACTGCCCATGCACTGATCACGTGGATGATCATACACTGATCATGTGACAGATCATGCAGTGATCACGTGGGTATCATGTACTGATCAAGTGGCTGATCATACTCTGCTCCCGAAACTGATCATGCACTGATAACGTGGCTATCATGCACTGCTCACGTGGCTGATAATGCAATGATCACGTGGCTATCATGCACTGATCACGTGGCTGATCATGCACTTATACCGTGAATGAGCATGGACTGATCACATGACTATCATGTAGTGATCACGTGACTTAATGGCGCTGATCATGTGACTGATCATGCGCTGATCATGTTTGCTATCATACACTGATCATGTGCCTCTGGAGGCAATAAACAAAGAGCTGAGTAGGCACGAATCAAACAGTCAGCAGGCAATAATCATGGAACTCAGCTGTGAGGAATCATGCTGCTCAGCTGGCAATAATCAAGCAGCTGAGCAGGCAGGAATTACGCAGCACAGCTGGCAATTGTCAAGCAGATGAAAGGCAGGAATCGTGCAGCTCAGCTGGCAATTGTCAAGCAGATGAGCAGACAGTAATCACGCAGCTCAGCAGGCCCTGATCACGTGACTGAGCATGCACTGTTCACGTGGCTGATCACACACCTATCACGTGAATGATCATGCACTGATCACGTGGCTCTCATGCACTGATCACGTGATTGTGCATGCACTGATCACATAGTTGTATGCACTGATCACGTGGCTATCATGCACTGATGAAGTGGCTGATCATGCACTGATCATGTGACTTATCATGCACTGATCACGTAGCTATCTTGCACTGATTACTTGGCTGATCAAACAATGTTCATGTGACTGATAATGCACCGATCATCTGGCTATCATGCACTCATTACCTGGCTATCGTGCACTGATCACGTGGTTGATCATACACTGATCACGAGACTGATCATACACTGATCACGTCTATATCATGCACTGATCACATGACTGCCCATGCAATGATCACGTGGATGATCATACACTGATAATGCGACAGATCATGCAGTGATCACGTGGCTATCATGCACTGATCAAGTGGCTGATCATACTCTGCTCCCGAAACTGATCATGCACTGATCACGTGGCTATCATGCACTGCTCACGTGGCTGATCATGCAATGATCACGTAGCTACCATGTACTGGTCACGTGAGTGATCATGCACTGATCACATAATTGATCATGCACTGATCAGGTGACTTCCCATGCACTGTTCAAGTGACTGATCATGCACTGATCACGTGACTGATCATGAACTAACCTCGTGGCTATCATGCACGGCTCACGTGGCTGATCATGCAATGATCACCTAGCTACCATGTACTGGTCACGTGACTGATCATGCACTGATCACATAATTGATCATGCACTGATCACGTGGCTGATCATACACTGATCACGTGACTGATCATGCACTGATCACGTGACTGATCATGCACTGATCACTTGGCTATCATGCACTGATCACTTGGCAGGTCATACACAGATCACGTGCCTGGTTATGCACAGATTACATGACTGATCATGCACTGATCACGTAATTGATCATGAACTGATCACGTGGCTGATCATGCACTGATCACGTGACTGATCATGTACTGATCACGTGGCTGAACATGCACTGATCACGTGGCTATCATGCACTGCTCACGTGGCTGATCATGCAATGATCACGCAGCTACGATGTACTAGTCACATGACTGATCATGCACTGATCACGTAATTGATAATGCACTGATCACCTGGCTTATCATGCATTGATCATGTGACTGATCATGTGCTGATCATGTTTGGTGTCATACACTGATCATGTGCCTCTGGAGGCAATGAACAAAGAGCTGAGTAGGCAGGAATCAGTCAGCACGCAATAATCATGGAACTCAGCTCTGAGAAATCATGCTGCTCAGATGGCAATAATCAAGTAGATGAGCAGGCAGGAATTACGCAGCACAGGTGGCAATTGTCAAGGAGATGACAGGCGGGAATCGTGCAGCTCAGCTGGCAATTGTCAAGCAGATGAGCAGACAGTAATCACGCAGCTCAGCAGGCCCTGATCACGTGACTGAGCATGCACTGTTCACGTGGCTGATCACACACTTATCACGTGAAAGATCATGCACTGATCATGTGGCTCTCATGCATTGATCACGTGATTTCGCATGCACTGGTCACGTAATTGCATGCACTGATCACGTGGCTATCATGCACTGATGACGTGGCTGATCATGTACTGGTCACGTGACTGATCATGCACTGTTCACGTAGCTATCTTGCACTGATCACGTGGCTGATCATGCACTTATACCGTGACTGAGCATGGACTGATCACATGACTATCATGTAGTGATCACGTGACTTATTGGCGCTGATCATGTGACTGATCATGCGCTGATCATGTTTGCTATCATACACTGATCAAGTGCCTCTGGAGGCAATAAACAAAGAGCTGAGTAGGCACGAATCAAGCAGTCAGCAGGCAATAATCATGGAACTCTGCTGTGAGGAATCATGCTGCTCAGCTGGCAATAATCAAGCAGCTGAGCAGGCAGGAATTATGCAGCACAGCTGGCAATTGTCAAGCAGATGACAGGCAAGAATCGTGCAGCTCAGCTGGCAATTGTGAACGAGATGAGCCGACAGATATCACGCAGCTCAGCAGGCCCTGATCACGTGACTGAGCATGCACTTTTCACGTGGCTGATCATACACTGATAACGTGATTGATCATGCACTGATCACTTGGATATCATGCACTGATCACGTGGCTGATCATACACTGTTTACGTGTCTGACCATGCACTGCTCACGTGGCTGATCATACACTGCTCACGTAACTGATCATGCACTGATAACGTGGCTATCATGCAATGATGACGTGGCTGATCATGCACTGATCATGTGACGGATCATGCACTGATCACGTAGCTATCATGCACTGAAAACCTGGCTGAACATGCACTGATCACGTGGCTATCATGCAATCATCACGTGGCAATCATGCACGATCACGTCGCTGATCATGCACTAATACCGTAACTGAGCATGGACTGATCACATGACTATCATGTAGTGATCACGTAACTTAATGGCGTTGATCATGTGACTGATCATGCACTGCTCAAGTGGCTGATCATACACTGCTCACGTAACTAATCATGCACTGATCAAGTGGCTATTATGCACTGATCACGTGGCTGAACATGCACTGTTCACGTGGCTGATCACACACTTGTCACGTGACTGATCATGCACTGATCACGTGGCTGATCATACTCTGCTCACGTAACTGATCATGCACTCATCACGGGACTGATCATGCACTGATCACGGCGCTATCATGCATTGATTACATGACTCCACATGCACTGATCACGTGGATGATCATACACTGATCACGTGACTGATCATGCACTGATCACCTGACTGACCATGCACTTATCACGTGACTGATCATGCACTGATGAGTTGGCTATCATGCACTGATTACTTGGCTGATCATACACTGAACACGTGACTGATAATGCACTGATCATCTGGCTATCATGCACTCATTACCTGGCTATCGTGCACTGATCACGTGGTTGATCATACACTGATCACGAGACTGATCATGCACTGATCACGTCTGTATCATGCACTGATCACGTGGCTGAACATGCACTGTTCACGTGGCTGATCACACACTTGTCACGTGACTGATCATGCACTGATCACGTGGCTGATCATACTCTGCTCCCGAAACTGATCATGCACTGATCACGTGGCTATCATGCACTGCTCACGTGGCTGATCATGCAATGATCACCTAGCTACCATGTACTGGTCACGTGAGTGATCATGCACTGATCACGTAATTGATCATGCACTGATCAGGTGACTTATCATGCACTGTTCACGTGACTGATCATGCACTGATCACGTGACTGATCATGCACTGATCATGTGGCTGATCATGCACTGATCATGTGACTGATCATGCACTTATCTCGTGGCTATCATACTCGGCTCACGTGCTGATCATGCAATGATTACCTAGCTACCATGTACTGGTCACGTGACTGATCATGCACTGATGACATAATTGATCATGCACTGATCACGTGGCTGATCATACACTGATCACGTGACTGATCATGCACTGATCACGTGACTGATCATGCACTGATCACGTGGCTATCATGCACTGATCACTTGGCAAGTCATGCACTGATCACGTGCCTGGTCTTGCACAGATTACATGACTGATCATGCACTGATCACGTGACTGATCATGCACTGATCACCTGGCTATCATGCACTACTCACTTGGCTGATCATGCAATGATCATGTAGCTACCATGTACCGGTCACGTGACTGATCATACACCCATCAGGTGACTGATCATGCACTGATCACGTGGCTATCAGGCACTGTTCACTTGGCTGATCATACACTGATCACCTGCCTGGTCATGCACAGATCACGTGAATAATCATGAACTGATCACGTAGCTATCATGCCCTGATCACCTGGCTGATCATGCACTGATCACGTGGCTATCATGCACTGCTCACGTGGCTGATCATGCAATGATCACGTAGCTACCATGTACTGGTCACGTGAGTGATCATGCACTGATCACATAATTGATCATGCACTGATCAGGTGACTTCTCATGCACTGTTCAAGTGACTGATCATGCACTGATCACGTGACTGATCATGAACTAATCTCGTGGCTATCATGCACGGCTCACGTGGCTGATCATGGAATGATCACCTAGCTACCATGTACTGGTCACGTGACTGATCATGCACTGATGACATAATTGATCATGCACTGATCACGTGGCTGATCATACACTGATCACGTGACTGATCATGCACTGATCACGTGACTGATCATGCACTGATCACTTGGCTATCATCCACTGATCACTTGGCAGGTCATACACAGATCACGTGCCTTGTCATGCACAGATTACATGACTGATCATGCACTGATCACGTAATTGATCATGAACTGATCACGTGGCTGATCATGCACTGATCACGTGACTGATCATGTACTGATCACGTGGCTGATCATGCACTGATCACGTGGCTATCATGCACTGCTCACGTGGCTGATCATGCAATGATCACGCAGCTACGATGTACTAGTCACATGACTGATCATGCACTGATCACGTAATTGATAATGCACTGATCACCTGGCTTATCATGCATTGATCATGTGACTGATCATGTGCTGATCATGTTTGGTGTCATACACTGATCATGTGCCTCTGGAGGCAATGAACAAAGAGCTGAGTAGGCAGGAATCAGTCAGCACGCAATAATCATGGAACTCAGCTCTGAGAAATCTTGCTGCTCAGATGGCAATAATCAAGTAGAAGAGCAGGCAGGAATTACGCAGCACAGGTGGCAATTGCAAGGAGATGACAGGCAGGAATCGTGCAGCTCAGCTGGCAATTGTCAAGCAGATGAGCAGACAGTAATCACGCAGCTCAGCAGGCCCTGATCACGTGACTGAGCATGCACTGTTCACGTGGCTGATCACACACTTATCACGTGAAAGATCATGCACTGATCATGTGGCTCTCATGCACTGATCACGTGATTGCGCATGCACTGGTTACGTAATTGCATGCACTGATCACGTGGCTATCATGCACTGATGACGTGGTTGATCATATACTGGTCACGTGACTGATCATGCACTGTTCACGTAGCTATCTTGCACTGATCACTTGGCTGATCAAACACTCATCACGGGACTGATCATGCACTCATCACGGCTCTATCATGCATTGATTACATGACTCCACATGCACTGATCACGTGACTGACCATGCACTGATCACGTGACTGATCATGCACTGATGAGTTGGCTATCATGCACTGATAACTTGGCTGATAATACACTGATCACGTGACTGATAATGCACTGATCATCTGGCTATCATGCACTCATTACCTGGCTATCGTGCACTGATCACGTGGCTGATCATACACTGTTCACCTGTCTGACCATGCACTGCTCACGTGGCTGATCATACACTGCTCACGTAACTGATCATGCACTGATCACGTGTCTATCATGCACGATTCACGTGGCTGAACATGCACTCTTCACCTGGTTGATCGCACACCAGCCACGTGGCAGATCATGCACTGATCACGTGGCACTCGTGCACTCATCACGTGGCTGATCATACTCTGGTCACGTAACTGATCATGCACACATCACGTGGCTATCATGCACTACTCATGTGGCTGGTCATGCAATGATCACGTAGCTACCATATACTGGTCACGTGACTGATCATGCACTGATCACGTGGCTCATCATGCACTGATTACGTGCCTGTGATGCACAGATCACGTGACTAATAATGAAATGATCACATAGGAATCATGCACTGATCATGTGGCTGATCATACATTGTTTACGTGTCTGATCATGTACTGATCACGTGGCTGATCATACACTGCTCACGTAGCTGATCATGCACTGATCAGGTGTCTATCCTGCAGTGCTCACGTGGCTGATCCTGCAATGATCCCGAAGCTAACATGTACTGGTCACGTGACTGATCAAGTAATGGTAACCTAATTGATCATGCACTGATCACGTGACTGATCATGCACTGATCACGTGACTGATCATGCACTGATCACGTGGCTATCATGCACTGCTTACATGGCTGATCATACAATGATCACATAGCTTCCATGTACTGGTCACGTGAATGATCATACACTGATCACGTAATTGATCATGCAGTGATCACGTTGCTCATCATACACTGATCACGTGACTGATCATGCACTGTTCAGATGACTGATCGTGCACTAATCACGTGGCTATCATGCACTAATCACGTGGCTGATCATACACTGATCACGTGCCTTGTCATGCACAGATCACGTGACTAATCACCAAGTGATCACGTGGTTATCATGCACTGATCACGTGGATATCATGCACTGATCACTTGGCTGATCACATACGTATCACGTGAATGATCATGCACTGATCACGTGGCTATCATGCACTGATCAGGTGGCTATCATGCACTGATCACGAGGCTGATCATGAACTGATCACGTAGCTACCATGCACTGGTCACGTGATTGATCATGCAATGATCACGTGACTGATCATGCACTGATCACGTGGCTATCATGCACTGCTCAAGTGGCTGATCATGCAATGATCACGCAGCTACAATGTACTGGTCTCATGACTGATCGTGCACTGATCACGTAATTGATCATGCACTGATCACCTGGCTTATCATGCATTGATCATGTGACTGATCATGTGCTGATCATGTTTGGTGTCATTCACTGATCATGTACCTTTGTAGGCAATGAAAAAAGAGCTGAGTAGGTAGTAATCAGTCAGCAGGCAATAATCATGGAACTCAGCTCTGAGAAATCATGCTGCTCAGCTGGCAATAATCAGGGAGATGAGCAGGGAGGAATTACGCAGCACAGGTGGTAATTGTCAAGGAGATGACAGGCAGGAATCCTGCAGCTCAGCTTGCAATTGTCAAGCAGATGAGCAGACAGTAATCATGCAGCTCAGCAGGCCCTGATCACGTGACTGAGCATGCACTGTTTACGTGGCTGATCACACACCTATCACGTGACTGACCATGCACTTATCACGTGGCTCTCATGCACTGATCACATGATTGCTCATGCACTGATCACGTAATTGTATGCACTGATCACGTAGCTATCTTGCACTGATCACTTGGCTGATCATACACTCATCACCGGACTGATCATGCACTGATCACGGCGCTATCATGCATTGATTACATGACTCCACATGCACTGATCACGTGGATGATCATACACTGATCACGTGACTGATCATGCACTGATCACCTGACTGATCATGCACTGATCACGTGACTGGTCATGCACTGATCAGTTGGGTATCATGCACTGATTACTTGGCTGATCATACACTGATCATGTGACTGATAATGCACTGATCATCTGGCTATCATGCACTCATTACCTGGTTATCTTGCACTGATCACGTGGCTGATCATACACTGGTCACGAGACTGATCATGCACTGATCACGTCTATATCATGCACTGATCACATGACTGCCCATGCACTGATCACGTGGATGATCATACTCTGCTCCTGAAACTGATCATGCACTGATCACATGGCTATCATGCACTGATCAAGTGGCTGATCATACTCTGCTCCCGAAACTGATCATGCGCTCATCACGTGGCTATCATGCACTGCTCACGTGGCTGAACATGCAATGATCACGTAGCTACCATGTACTGGTCACGTGAGTGATCATGCACTGATCACATAGTTGATCATGCACTGATCAGGTGACTTATCATGCACTGTTCACGTGACTGATCATGCACTGATCACGTGACTGATCATGCACTGATCTCGTGGCTATCATGCACAGCTCACGTGGCTGATCATGCAATGATCACGTAGCTACCATGTCCTGGTCACGTGACTGATCATGCACTGATGACATAATTGATCATGCACTGATCATGTGGCTGATCATGCACTGATCACGTGACTGATCATGCACTGATCACGTGGCTATCATGCACTGATCACTTGGCAGGTCATACACTGATCACGTGCCTGGTCATGCACAGATTACATGACTCATCATGCACTGATCACTTGACTGATCATGCAATGATCATGTAGCTACCGTGTACTGGTCACGTGACTGATCATACACCCATCAGGTGACTGATCATGAACTGATCACGTGGCTATCATCCACTGTTCACGTGGCTGATCATACACTGTTCACGTGTCTGATCATGCACTGATCACGTGGCTGATCATACACTGCTCATGTAGCTGATCATGCACTGATCACGTGTCTATCATGCAGTTCTCACCGGGCTGATCCTGCAATGATCACGTAGCTAACATGTACTTGTCACGTGACTGATCATGCAATGATCACCTAGCTACCAGGTACTGGTCACGTGACTGATCATGCACTGATGACGTAATTGATCATGCACTGATCATGTGGCTGATCATGCACTGATCACGTGGCTGATCATACACTGATCACGTGCTGATCATGCGCTGATCACGTGACTGATCATGCACTGATCACTTGGCTATCATGCACTGATCACTTGGCAGGTCATACACAGATCACGTGCCTGGTTATGCACAGATTACATGACTGATCATGCACTGATAACGTGTCTCTCATGCACTGCTCACGTGGCTGATCATGCAATGATCACGCAGCTACGATGTACTAGTCACATGACTGATCATGCACTGATCACGTAATTGATCATGCACTGATCACCTGGCTTATCATGCATTGATCATGTGACTGATCATGTGCTGATCATGTTTGGTGTCATACACTGATCATGTGCCTCTGGAGGCAATGAACAAAGAGCTGAGTAGGCAGGAATCAGTCAGCACGCAATAATCATGGAACTCAGCTCTGAGAAATCATGCTGCTCAGATGGCAATAATCAAGTAGATGAGCAGGCAGGAATTACGCAGCACAGGTGGCAATTGCAAGGAGATGACAGGCAGGAATCGTGCAGCTCAGCTGGCAATTGTCAAGCAGATGAGCAGACAGTAATCACGCAGCTCAGCAGGCCCTGATCACGTGACTGAGCATGCACTGTTCACGTGGCTGATCACACACCTATCACGTGAAAGATCATGCACTGATCATGTGGCTCTCATGCACTGATCACGTGATTGCGCATGCACTGGTCACGTAATTGCATGCACTGATCACGTGGCTATCATGCACTGATGATGTGGCTGATCATGCACTGATCATGTGACTGATCATGCACTGTTCACGTAGCTATCTTGCACTGATCCCTTGGCTGATCATACACTCATCACGGGACTGATCATGTACTGATTACGGCGCTATCATGCATTGATTACATGACTCCACATGCACTGATCACGTGACTGACCATGCACTGATCACGTGACTGATCATGCACTGATGAGTTGGCTATCATGCACTGATTACTTGGCCGATAATACACTGATCACGTGACTGATAATGCACTGATCATCTGGCTATCATGCACTGATCACGTGGCTATCGTGCACGATTCACGTGGCTGAACATGTACTCTTCACCTGGCTGATCGCACACCTGCCACGTGGCGGATCATGCACTGATCACGTGGAACTCATGCACTGATCACGTGGCTGATCATACTCTGGTCACGTAACTGATCATGCACACATTACGTGGCTATCATGCATTACTCACGTGGCTGGTCATGCAATGATCACGTAGCTTCCATGTACTGGTCACGTGACTGATCATGCACTGATCACTTGGCTCATCATGCACTGATTACGTGCCTGTGATGCACAGATCACGTGACTAATAATGAAATGATCACATAGGAATCATGCACTGATCATGTGGCTGATCATACACTGTTTACGTGACTGATCATGTACTGATCACGTGGCTGATCATACACTGCTCACGTAGCTGATCATGCACTGATCAGGTGTCTATCCTGCAGTGCTCACGTGGCTGATCCTGCAATGATCCCGAAGCTAACATGTACTGGTCACGTGACTGATCAAGCATTGGTAACCTAATTGATCATGCACTGATCACGTGACTGATCATGCACTGATCACGTGACTGATCATGCACTGATCACGTGGCTATCATGCACTGCTTACGTGGCTGATCATACAATGATCACATAGCTTCCATGTACTGGTCACGTGACTGATCATACACTGATCACGTAATTGATCATGCACTGATCACGTGGCTCATCATACACTGATCACGTGACTGATCATGCACTGTTCAGATGACTCAACATGCACTGATCACGTGGCTATCATGCACTAATCACGTGGCTGATCATACGCTGATCACATGCCTGGTCATGCACAGATCACGTGACTATTCATGAAGTGATCACGCGGCTATCATGCACTGATCACGTGGCTACCATGCACTGATCACGTGGCTGATCACACACATATCACATGACTGATCATGCACTGATCACGTGGGTATCATGCACTGATCACGTGGCTGATCATGCAATGATCACGTAGCTACCATGAACTGGTCACGTGACTGATCATGCACTGATCACGTAATTGATCATGCACTGATCACCTGGCTTATCATGCATTGATCATATGACTTATCATGTGCTGATCATGTTTGGTGTCATACACTGATCACGTGCCTCTGTAGGCAATGAACAAAGAGCTGAGTAGGCAGGAATCAGTCAGCAGGCAATAATCATAGAACTCAGCTCTGAGAAATCATGCTGCTCAGCTGGCAATAATCAAGTATATGAGCAGGCAAGAACTATGCAGCAAAGGTGGCAATTGTCAAGAAGATGACAGGCAGGAATCGTGCAGTTCAGCTTGAAATTGTCAAGCAGATGAGGAGACAGCATTGCTCATGCTCTGATCACATAATTATATGCACTGATCACGTGGCTATCATGCACTGATGACGTGGCTGATCATGCTCTGATCATGTGACTGATCATGCACTGATCATGTGACTGATCGTGCACTGATCACGTGACTGATCATGCACTGATCACGTGGCTATCATGCACTGCTAACGTGGCTGATCATACAATGATCACATAGCTACCATGTACTGGTCACGTGACTGATGAGGCACTGATCACGTAATTGATCATGCACTGATCACGTGGCTGATCATACACTGATCACGTGACTTATCATGCGCTGTTCACGTGACTGATCATGCACTGATCACGTGGCTATCATGCACTGATCACGTGGCTATCATGCAATGATCACGTGTCTATCATGCACTGATCACGTGGCTGATCATGCACTGATGCCATGACTGAGCATGGACTGATCACATGACTATCATGTAGTGATCCCGTGACTTAATGGCGCTGATCATGTGACTGATCATGCGCTGATCATGTTTGCTATCATACACTGATCATGTGCCTCTGGAGGCCATAAACAAAGAGCTGAGTAGGCACGAATCAAACAGTCAGCAGGCAATAATCATGGAACTCAGCTGTGAGGAATCATGCTGCTCAGCTGGCAGTAATCAAGCAGCTGAGCAGGCAGGAATTATGAAGCACAGCTCTCAATTGTCAAGCAGATGACAGGCAGGAATCGTGCAGCTCAGCTGGCAATTGTCAAGCAGATGAGCAGACAGTAATCACGCAGCTCAGGAGGCCCTGATCACGTGACTGAGCATGCACAGTTCACGTGGCTGATCATACACTGATCACGTGTTTGATCATGCACTGATCACTTGGATATCATGCACTGATCACGTGGCTGATCATACACTGTTCACGTGTCTGACCATGCACTGCTCACGTGGCTGATCATACACTGCTCACTTAACTGATCATGCACTGATCACGTGGCTATCATGCACTGATCACGTGACTGAGCATGCACTGTTCACGTGGCTGATCATACACTGATCACGTGATTGATCATGCACTGTTCACTTGGATATCATGCACTGATCACGTGGCTGATCATACACTGTTCACGTGTCTGACCATGCACTGCTCACGTGGCTGATCATACACTGCTCACGTGACTGATCATGCACTGATCATCTGGCTATCATGCACTCAATACCTGGCTATTGTGCACTGATCACGTGGTTGATCATACACTGATTACGAGACTGATCATGCACTGATCACGTCTATAACATGCACTGATCACATGACTCCCCATGCACTGAACACTTGGATGATAATACACTGATCATGTGACACATCATGCAGTGATCACGTGGCTATCATGCACTGATCAAGTGGCTGATCATACTCTGCTCCCGAAAGTGATCATTCACTGATCACGTGGCTATCATTCACTGCTCACGCAGCTGATCATGCAATGATCACCTAGCTACCATGTACTGGTGACCTGATTGATCATGCACTGATCAAATAATTAATCATGCACTGATCAGGTTACTTATCATGCACTGTTGACGTGACTGATCATGCACTGATCACATGACTAAACATGCACTGATCTCGTGGCTATCATGCACGGCTCACCTGGCTAATCATGCAAGGTTCACATAGCTACCATGTACTGGTCACCTGACTGATCATGCACTGATCATGTAATTGATCATGCACTCATCACGTGACTGATCATGCACTGATTACGTGACTGATCATGCACTGATCACGTGGCTATAATGCATTGGTCACTTGGATGGGCATACACAGATCACGTGCCTGGTCATGCACAGATTACGTTCCTAATCATGCACTGGTCACGTGACTGATCATGCACTGATCACGTGGCTACTTGCACTACTCACGTGGCTGGTCATGCAATGATCATGTAGCTACCATGTACCGGTCACGTGACTGATCATACACCCATCAGGTGAATGATCATGCACTCTTCACGTGACTGATCATACACTGATCCCCTGCCTGGTCATGCACAGATCACGTGACTAATCATGAACTTATCACGTAGCTATCATGCACTGATCACCTGGCTGATCATGCACTGATCATGTGGCTGATCATACTCTGCTCCCGAAACTGATCATGCACTGCTCACGTGGCTGATCATGCAATGATCACGTGGCTATCATGCACTGATCATGTGGCTGATCATGCACTTATCACCTGGCTGATCATGCACTGATCACATGACTATCATGTAGTGATCACGTGACTTAATGGCGCTGATCATGTGACTGATCATGCGCTGATCATGTTTGCTATCATACACTGATCATGTGCCTCTGGAGGCAATAAACAAAGACCTGAGTAGGCACGAATCAAACAGTCAGCAGGCAATAATCATGGTACTCAGCTGTGAGGAATCATGCTGCTCAGCTGGCAATAATCAAGCAGCTGAGCAGGCAGGAATTATGCAGCACAGCTGGCAATTGTCAAGCAGATGAGCAGACAGGAATTACGCAGCTTAGCAGGCCCTGATCACGTGACTGAGCATGCACTGTTCACGTGGCTGATCATACACTGATCACGTGATTGATCATGCACTGATCACTTGGATATCATACACTGATCACGTGGCTGATCATACATTGTTCACGTGTCTGAACATGCACTGCTCACGTGGCTGACTATACACTGCTCATGTAACTGATCATGCACTGATCACGTGGCTATCATGCACTGATCACGTGGCTAAACATGCACTCTTCACGTGGCTGATCATGCACTGATCACTTGACTGATCATGCACTGATCACATGACTATCATGTAGTGATCACTTGACTTAATGGCGCTGATCATGTGACTGATCATGCGCTGATCATGTTTGCTATCATACACTGATCATGTGCCTCTGGAAGCAATAAACAAAGAGCTGAGTAGGCACGAATCAAACAGTCAGCAGGCAATAATCATGGAACTCAGCTGTGAGGAATCATGCTGCTCAGCTGGCAATAATCAAGCAGCTGAGCAGGCAGGAATTACGCAGCACAGCTGGCAATTGTCAAGCAGATGACAGGCAAGAATCGTGCATCTCAGCTGGAAATTGTCAACGAGATGAGCAGACAGGAATCACGCAGCTCAGCAGGCCCTGATCACGTGACTGAGCATGCACTGTTCACGTGGCTGATCATACACTGATCACGTGATTGATCATGCACTGATCACTTGGATATCATGCACTGATCACCTGGCTGATCATACACTGTTCACGTGTCTGACCATGCACTGCTCACGTGGCTGATCATACACTGCTCACGTAACTGATCATGCACTGATCACGTGGCTATCATGCACTGATCACGTGAAAGATCATGCACTGATCATGTGGCTCTCATGCACTGATCACGTGATTGCGCATGCACTGATCACGTAATTGCATGCACTGATCACGTGGCTATCATGCACTGATGACGTGGCTGATCATGTACTGGTCACGTGACTGATCATGCACTGTTCACGTAGCTATCTTGCACTGATCACTTGGCTGATCATACAGTCATCACGGGACTGATCATGCACTGATCACGGTGCTATCATGCATTGATTACATGACTCCACATGCACTGATCACGTGGATGATCATACACTGATCACGTGACTGATCATGCACTGATCAGGTGGCTGATCATGCACTGATACCGTGACTGAGCATGGACTGATCACATGACTATCATGTAGTGATCACGTGACTTAATGGCGCTGATCATGTGACTGATCATACGCTGATCATGTTTGCTATCATACACTGAACTTGTGCCTCTAGAGGCAATAAACAAAGAACTGAGTAGGCACGAATCAAATAGTCAGCAGGCAATAATCATGGAACTCAGCTGTGTGGAATCATGCTGCTCAGCTGGCAATAATCAAGCAGCTGAGCAGGCAGGAATTATGCAGGACAGCTGGCAATTGTCAAGCAGATGACAGGCAGGAATCGTGCAGCTCAGCTGGCAATTGTCAAGCAGATGAGCAGGAAGGAATTACGCAGCACAGGTGGCAATTGTCAAGAAGATGAGCAGACAGTAATCACGCAGCTCAGCAGGCCCTGATCACGTGACTGAGCATGCCCTATTCACGTGGCTGATCATACACTGATCACGAGACTGATCATGCACTGATCACTTGGATATCATGCACTGATCACGTGGCTGATCATACACTGTTTACGTGTCTGACCATGCACTGCTCACGTGGCTGATCATACACTGCTCACGTAACTGATCATGCACTGATCACGTGGCTATCATGCAATGATGACGTGGCTGATCATGCACTGATCATGTGACGGATCATGCACTGATCACGTAGCTATCATGCACTGAAAACCTGGCTGAACATGCACTGATCACGTGGCTATCATTCAATCATCACGTGGCAATCATGCACGATCACTTCGCTGATCATGCACTGATACCGTAACTGAGCATGTACTGATCACATGACTATCATGTAGTGATCACGTAACTTAATGGCGCTGATCATGTGACTGATCATGCACTGCTCAAGTGGCTGATCATACACTGCTCACGTAACTGATCATGCACTGATCACGGCGCTATCATGCATTGATTACATGACTCCACATGCACTGATCACATGGATGATCATACACTGATCACGTGACTGGTCATGCACTGATCACGTGACTGATCATGCACTGATCACGTGACTGATCATGCACTGATGAGTTGGCTATCATGCACTGATTACTTGGCTGATCATACACTGATCACGTGACTGATCATGCACTGATCATCTGGCTATCATGCACTCATTACCTGGCTATCGTGCACTGATCACGTGGTTGATCATACACTGATCACGAGACTGATCATGCACTGATCACGTCTATATCATGCACTGATCACATGACTTCCCATGCACTGATCACGTGGATGATCATACACTGATCATATGACAGATCATGCAGTGATCACGTGGCTATCATGCACTGAAAAATGGCTGAACATACTCTGCTCCCGAAACTGGTCATGCACTGATCACGTGGCTATCATGCACTGCTCACGTGGCTGATCATGCAATGATCACGTAGCTACCATGTACTGGTCACGTGAGTGATCATGCACTGATCACATAATTGATCATGCACTGATCAGGTGACTGATCATGCACTGTTCACATGACTGATCATGCACTGATCACGTGATTGATCATGCACTGATCTCGTGGCGATCATGCACGGCTCAAGTGGTTGATCATGCAATGATCACGTGGCTATCATGCCCTGTTTACGGGGCTGATCATACACTGATCACCTGCCTGGTCATGCACAGATCACGTGACTAATCATGAACTGAACAGGTAGCTATCATGCACTGATCACATGGCTGATCATGCACTGATCACGTAATTGAACATGCACTGATCACATGGCTGATCATGCACTGATCACGTGACTGATCATGCACTGATCATGTAATTGATCATGCACTGATCACGTGGCTGATTATGCAATGATCACGCAGCTGCTATGTACTAATCACGTGACTGATCATGCACTGATCACGTAATTGATCATGCACTGATCACCTGGCTTATCATGCATTGATCATGTGACTGATCATGTGCTGATCATGTTTGGTGTCATACACTGATCATGTGCCTCTGGAGGCAATGAACAAAGAGCTGAGTAGGCAGGAATCAGTCAGCAGGCAATAATCATGGAACTCAGCTCTGAGAAATCATGCTGCTCAGCTGGCAATAATCAAGTAGATGAGCAGGCAGGAATTATGCAGCACAGTTGGCAATTGTGAAGCAGATGAAAGGCAGGAATCGTGCAGCTCAGCTGGCAATTGTCAAGCAGATGTGCAGACCGTAATCACGCAGCTCAGCAGGCCCTGATCACGTGACTGAGCATGCACTGTTCACGTGGCTGATCATACACTGATCACGTGACTGATCATGCACTGATCACGTGGCTATCATGCACTGCTCACGTGGCTGATCATGCAATGATCACGCAGCTACGATGTACTAGTCACATGACTGATCATGCACTGATCACCTGGCTTATCATGCATTGATCATGTGACTGATCATGTGGTGATCATGTTTGGTGTCATACACGGATCATGTGCCTCTGGAGGCAATGAACAAAGAGCTCAGTAGGCAGGAATCAGTGAGCAGGCAATAATCATGGAACTCAGCTCTGAGAAATCATGCTGCTCAGCTGGCAATAATCAAGTAGATAAGCAGGCAGGAATTACGCAGCACAGGTGGCAAGTGTCAAGGAGATGACAGGCAGGAATCGTGCAGCTCAGCTGGCAATTGTCAAGCAGATGAGCAGACAGTAATCATGCAGCTCAGGAGGCCCTGATCACGTCACTGAGCATGCACTGTTCACGTGGCTGATCACACACCTATCACGTGACTGATCATGCACTGATCACGTAGCTATCTTGCACTGATCACTTGGCTGATTATACACTCATCACGGGACTGATCATGCACTGATGACGGCGCTATCATGCATTGATTACATGACTCCACATGCACTGATCACGTGGATGATCATACACTGATCACGTGACTGATCACGTGACTGACAATGTACTGATCACGTGACTGATCATGCACTGATGAGTTGGCTATCATGCACTGATTACTTGGCTGATCATATACTGATCACGTGACAGATAATGCACTGATCATCTGTCTATCATGCACTCATTACCTGGCTATCGTGCACTGATCAGGTGGTTGACCATACACTGATCACGAAACTGATCATGCACTGATCACGTTAGTATAATGCCCTGATCACATGACTGCTCATGCACTGATCACGTGGATGATCATACACTGATCATGTGACATATCATGCAGTGATCACGTGGCTATCATGCACTGATTAAGTGGCTGATCATACTCTGCTCCCGAAACTGATCATGCACTGATCACGTGGCTATCATACACTGCTCACGTGGCTGATAATGCAATGATCACGTAGCTACCATGTACTGGTCACGTGAGTGATCATGCACTGATCACGTAATTGATCATGCACTGATCAGGTGACTTATAATGCACTGATCACGTGGCTGATCATACACTGATCACGTAATTGATCATGCACTGATCACGTGACTGATCATGCACTGATCTCGTGGCTATCATGCACGGCTCATGTGTCTGATCATGCAAAGATCACGTAGCTACCATGTACTGGTCACGTGACTTATCATGCACTGATGACGTAATTGATCATGCACTGATCATGTGGCTGATCATGCACTGATCAAGTGGCTGATCATACACTGATCACGTGACCGATCATGCACTGATCACGTGACTGATCATGCACTGATCACGTGACTGATCATGCACTGATCACCTGGCTGATTATACACTAATCACGTGACTGATCATGCACTGATCACGTGACTGATCATGCACTGATCACCTGGCTATCATGCACTACTCACGTGGCTGATCATGCAATGATCATGTAGCTACCATGTACCGGTCACGTGACTGATCATACACCAATCAGGTGACTGATCATGCACTGATCACGTGGCTATCATGCACTGTACACGTGGCTGATCATACACTGATCACCTGCCTGGTCATGCACAGATCACCTGACTAAACATGAACGGATCACGTAGCTATCATGCACTGATCACCTGGCTGATCATGCACTGATCTCGTGGCTGTCATGCAATGATCACTTGGCTATCATGCACTGATCACGTGGCTGATCATGCACTGATACCGTGACTGAGCATGGACTGATCACATGACTATCATGAAGTGATCAGGTGACTTAATGGCGCTGATCATGTGACTGACCATGCGCTGATCATGTTTGCTATCATACACTGATCATGTGCCTCGGGAGGCAATAAACAAAGAGCTGAGTAGGCACGAATCAAACAGTCAGCAGGCAATAATCATGGAACTCAGCTGTGAGGAATCATGCTGCTCAGGTGGCAATAATCAAGCAGCTTAGCAGGCAGGAATGACGCAGCACAGCTGGCAATTGTCAAGCAGATGAAAGGCAGGAATCGTGCAGCTCAGGTGGCAATTGTCAAGCAGATGAGCAGACAGTAATCACGCAGCTAAGCAGGCCCTGACCACGTGACTGAGCATGCACTGTTCACGTGGCTGATCATACACTGATCACGTGATTGATCATGCACTGATCACTTGGATATCATGCACTGATCACTTGGCTGGTTATACACTGATCACGTACCTTGTCATGCACAGATTACATGACTGATCATGCACTGATCACGTGACTGATCATGCACTGATCACGTGGCTATCATGCACTACTCACGTGGCTGATCATGCAATGATCATGTAGCTACCATGTACCGGTCACGTGAGTGATCACACACCCATCAGGTGACTGATCATGCACTGATCACGTGCCTGGTCATGCACAGACCGTGTAAAATCATGAAGTGATCACGTGGCTATCATGCACTGATCACGTGTCTGATCACACACGTATCACGTGACTGATCATGCAATGATCACGTGGCTATCATGCCCTGTTTACGTGGCAGATCATGCACTGATCACCTGCCTGGTCATGCACAGATCACGTGACTAATCATGAACTGAACAGGTAGCTATCATGCACTGATCACATGGCTGATCATGCACTGATCACGTAATTGAACATGCACTGATCACGTGGCTGATCATGCACTGATCACGTGACTGATCATGCACTGATCATGTAATTGATCATGCACTGATCACGTGGCTGATCATGCAATGATCACGCAGCTGCTATGTACTAATCACGTGACTGATCATGCACTGATCACGTAATTGATCATGCACTGATCACCTGGCTTATCATGCATTGATCATGTGACTGATCATGTGCTGATCATGTTTGGTGTCATACACTGATCATGTGCCTCTGGAGGCAATGGACAAAGAGCTGAGTAGGCAGGAATCAGTCAGCAGGCAAGAATCATGGAACTCAGCTCTGAGAAATCATGCTGCTCAGCTGGCAATAATCAAGTAGATGAGCAGGCAGGAATTACGCAGCACAGCTGGCAATTGTCAAGCAGATGACAGGCAGGAATCGTGCAGCTCAGCTGGCAATTGTCAAGCAGATGTGCAGACCGTAATCATGCAGCTCAGCAGGCCCTGATCACGTGACTGAGCATGCACTGTTCACGTGGCTGATCATACACTGATCACGTGACTGATCATGCACTGATCACTTGGATATCATGCACTGATCACGTGGCTGATCATACGTTGTTCACGTGTTTGATCATGCACTAATCACGTGGCTGATCATACACTGATCACGTGGCTGAACATGCACTGTTCAGGTGGCTGAGCACACACCTGTCACGTGGCTGATCATGCAGTGATCATGTAGCTACCATGTACCAGTCATGTAACCGAACATCCACCCATCAGGTGACGGATCATGCACTGATCACTTGGCTATCATGCACTGTTCACGTGGCTGATCATACAATGATCACCTGCCTGGTCATGCACAGATCACGTGACTAATCATCAACTGATCACGCAGCTATCATTCTCTGATAACCTGGCTGGTCATGCACTGATCACGTGGCTATCATGCAATGATCACTTGGCTGATCATGCACTGATACCGTGACTGAGCATGGAATGATCACATGACTATCATGTAGTGATCAGGTGACTTAATGGCGCTGATCATGTGACTGATCATGCGCTGATCATGTTTGCTATCATACACTGATCATATGCCTCTGGAGGCAATAAACAAAGAGCTGAGTAGGCACGAATCAAACAGTCAGCAGGAAATAATCATGGAACTCAGCTGTGAGGAATCATGCTGCTCAGCTGGCAATAATGAAGCAGCTGAGCAGGGAGGAATTATGCAGCACAGCTGGCAATTGTCAAGCAGATGACAGGCAGGAATCGTGCAGCTCAGCTGGCAATTGTCAAGCAGATGAGCAGACAGTAATCACGCAGCTCAGCAGGCCCTGATCACGTGACTGAGCATGCACTGTTCACGTGGCTGATCACACTCCTATCACGTGAATGATCATCCAATGATCACGTTGCTCTCATGCACTGATCACGTGATTGTGCATGCACTGATCACGTAATTGTATGCACTGATCACGTGGATATCATGCACTGATGACGTGGCTGATCATGCACTGATCATGTGACTTATCATGCACTGATCACGTAGCTATCTTGCACTGGTCACTTGGCTGATCATACAAATATCACTGGACTGAACATGCACTGATCACGGCGCTATCATGCATTGATTACATGACTCCACATGCACTGATCACATGGATGATCATACACTGATCACGTGACTGGTCATGCACTGATCACGTGACTGATCATGCACTGATCACGTGACTGATCATGCACTGATGAGTTGGCTATAATGCACTGATTACTTGGCTGATCATACACTGATCACGTGACTGATCATGCACTGATCATCTGGCTATCATGCACTCATTACCTGGCTATCGTGCACTGATCATGTGGTTGATCATACACTGATCACGAGACTGATCATGCACTGATCACGTCTATATCATGCACTGATCACATGACTTCCCATGCACTGATCACGTGGATGATCATACACTGATCATGTGACAGATCATGCAGTGATCACGTGGCTATCATGCACTGAAAAAGTGGCTGATCATGCAATGATCACGTAGCTACCATGTACTGGTCACGTGAGTGATCATGCACTGATCACATAATTGACCATGCACTGATCAGGTGACTGATCATGCACTGTTCACGTGATTGATCATGCACTGATCTCGTGGCTATCATGCACGGCTCATGTGGTTGATCATGCAATGATCACGTAGCTACCATGTACTGGTCATGTGACTGACCTTGCACTGATCACGTGACTGATCATGCAATGATCATGTAGCTACCATGTACTGGTCACGTGACTGATCATACACCCATCAGGTGACGGATCATGCACTGTTCACGTGGCTGATCATACACTGAACACCTCCCTGGTCATGCACAGGTCACGTCACTAATAATGAACTGATCACGTAGCTATCATGCACTGATCACCTGGCTGATCATGCACTGATCTCGTGGCCTTCATGCAATGATCACGTGGCTATCATGCACTGATCACGTGGCTGATCATACAATGATCACCTAGCTACCATGTACTGGTCAAGTGAATGATCTTGCACTGATCACGTGACGGATCATGCACTGATCACGTGGCTGATCGTGCACTGATCACGTGACTGATCACGTGGCTGATCATGCACTGATCACGTGGCTATCATGCACTGCTCACGTGGCTGATCATGCAATGATCACGCAGCTACCATGTACTGGTCAATGACTGATCATGCACTGATCACGTAATTGATCATGCTCTGATCACCTGGCTTATCATGCATTGATCATGTGACTGATCATGTGCTGATCATGTTTGGTGTCACACACAGATCATGTGCCTCTGGAGGCAATGAACATAGAGCTGAGGAGGCAGGAGTCAGTCAGCAGGCTATAATCATGGAACTCAACTCTAAGAAATCATGCTGCTCAGCTGACAATAATCAAGTAGATGAGCAGGCAGGAATTACACAGGAAACGTGGCAATTGTCAAGGAGATGACAGGCAGGAATCATGCAGCTCAGCTGGCAATTGTCAAGCAGATGAGCAGGCAGGAATTACGCAGCACATGTGGCAATTGTCAAGGAGATGACAGGCAGGAATGGTGCAGCTCAGCTTGTAATTTTCAAGCAGATTAGCAGACAGAAATCATGCAGCTCAGCAGGCCCTGATCACGTGACTGAACATGCACTGTTCACGTGGTTGATCACACACCTATCACGTGAATGATCATGCACTGATCACGTGGCTCTCATGCACTGATCACGTGATTGCGCATGCACTGATCACGTAATTGTATGCACTGATCACATGGCTATCATGCACTGATGACGTGGCTGATCATGCACTGATCATGTGACTGATCATGCACTGATCACGTAGCTATCTTGCACTGATCACTTGGCTGAGCATACACTGATCAAGTGACTGATCATGCACTGATCACGTGACTGATCATGCACTGATTACGTAATTGATCATGCACTGATCATGTGGCTGATCATGCACTGATCACGTGGCTGATCATACACTGATCAAGTGACTGATCATGCACTGATCACGTGACTGATCATGCACTGATCACGTAATTGATCATGCACTGATCATGTGGCTGATCATTCACTGATCACGTGGCTGATCATGCACTGATCAAGTGACTGATCATGCACTGGTCACGTGACTGATCATGCACAGATCACGTAATTGATCATGCACTTATCATGTGGCTGATCATGCACTGATCACGTGGCTGATCATACACTGATCAAGTGACTGATCATGCACTGATCACATGACTGATCATGCACTGATCACGTGGCTATCATGCACTGATCACTTGGCTCGTCATACACTGACCACGTGCTTGGTCATGCACAGATTACATGACTGATCATGCACTGATCACGTGACTGATCATGCCATGATCATGTAGCTACCATGTACTGGTCACGTGACTGATTATATACATATCAGGTGACTGATCATGCACTGATCACGTGGCTATCATGCACTGTTCACGTGGCTGATTATACACTGTTCACGTGTCTGATCATGCTCTGATCACGTGGCTGATCATACACTGCTCATGTAGTTGATCATGCACTTTTCACGTGTCTATCATGCAGTGCTCACGTGGCTGAAGCTGCAGTGATCATATAGCTAACATGTACTGGTCACGTGACTGATCATGCAATGGTAACGTAATTGATTATGCACTGATTACCTGACTGATCATGCACTGATCACGTGACTGATCATGCACTGATCACGTGGCTATCATGCATTGCTAACGTGGCTGATCATACAATAATCACATAGCTACCATGTATTGGTCACGTGACTGATCATTCACTGATCACGTAATTGATCATGCACTGATCACGTGGGTAATTATACACTGATCAGGTGACTGATCATGCACTGTTGACATGACTGATCATGCACTGATCACGTAGTTGATCATGCACTTATCACGTGGTTCATCATGCACTGATCACGTGACTGTTCACGCACTCAATACCTGACTGATCATGCACTGATCACGTGGCTATAATGCACTGATCCCGTGGGTGATCATACACTGTCACGTGTCTGATCATGCACTCATCAAGTAGCTGATCATACACTGCTCATGTAGCTGATCATGCACTGATCACGTGTCTATCATGCAGTGCTCACGTGGCTGATCTTGCAATGATCACGTAGCTAACATGTACTTGTCACGTGACTGATCATGCAATGCTAACGTAATTGATCATGCACTGATCACGTGACTGATCATGCCCTGATCACGTGACTGAACACGCACTGATCACGTGGCTATCATGCACTGCTAACGTGACTGATCATACAATGATCACATAGCTACCATGTACTGGTCACGTGACTGATCATGCACTGATCACGTAATTGAACATGCACTGATCACGTGGCTGATCATACACTGATCACGTGGCTATCACGCACTGCTTACGTGGCTGATCATACAATGATCACATAGCTACCATGTACTGGTCACGTGACTGATCATGCACTGATCACATAATTGATCATGCACTGATCACGTGGCTGATCATACACTGATCACGTGACTGATCATGCAGTGTTCACGTGCCTGGTCATGCACAGATCACGTGACTACTCATGAAGTGATCACGTGGCTATCATGCACTGATCACGTGGCTATCATGCTCTGATCACGTGGATATCATGCACTGATCACGTGGCTGATCACACACATATCACGTGACTGATCATGCACTGATCACGTGGCTGTCATGCACTGATGACGTGGCTATCATGCACTGATCACGTGGCTGATCATGCAATGTTCACGTAGCTACCATGTACTGGTCACGTGACTGATCATGCACTGATCACATAATTGATCATGCACTGATCACGTGGCTGATCATGCACTGATCACGTGACTGATCATGCACTGATCACGTGGCTATCATGCACTGCTCACGTGGATGATCATGCAATGATCACGCAGCTACGATGTACTAGTCACATGACTGATCATGCACTGATCACGTGGCTATCATGCACTGCTCACGTGGCTGATCATGCAATGATCAAGCAGCTACGATGTACTAGTCACATGACTGATCATGCACTGATCACGTAATAGATCATGCACTGATCACCTGGCTTATCATGCATTTATCTTGTGACTGACCATGTGCTTATCATGTTTGGTGTCATACACTGATCATGTGCCTCTGGAGGCAATGAACAAAGAGCTGAGTAGGCAGGAATCAGTCAGCAGGCAATAATCATGGAACTCAGCTCTGAGAAATCATGCTGCTCAGCTGGCAAGTATCAATTAGATGAGCAGGCAGGAATTACGCAGCACAGGTGGCAATTGTCAAGGAGATGACAGGCAGGATTCGTGCAGCTCAGCTTGCAATTTTCAAGCAGATGAGCAGACAGTAATCATGCAGCTCAGCAGGCCCTGATCACGTGACTGAGTATGCACTGTTCACGTGGTTGATCACAAATCTATCACGTGAATGATCATGCAATGATCACGTGGCTCTCATGCACTGATCACGTGATTGCGCATGCACTGATCACGTAATTGTATGCACTGACCACGTGGCTATCATGCACTGATGACGTGGCTGATCATGCACTGATCATGTGACAGATCATGCACTGATCACGTAGCTATCTTGCACTGATCACTTTGCTGAGCATACACTGATCAAGTGACTGATCATGCACTGATCACGTGACTGATCATGCACTGATCACGTAATTGATCATGCACTGATCATGTGGCTGATCATGCACTGATCACGTGGCTGATCATACACTGATCAAGTGACTGATCATACACTGGTCACGTGACTGATCAGGAACTGATCTCGTAATTGATCATGCACTGATCACGTGGCTATCATGCACTGATCACGTGGCTGATCATACACTGATCACGTACCTGGTCATGCACAGATCACGTGACTATTCATGAAGTGATCACGTGGCTATCATGCACTGATCACGTGGATATCATGCAGTGATCACGTGGCTGATCACAGACGTATCACGTGACTGATCATGCACTGGTTACGTGGCTATCATGCATTGATCACGTGGCTGATCATGCACTGGTCACGTAATTGACCATGCACTGATCACCTGGCTTATCATGCATTGATCATGTGACTGATCATGCACTGATCACGTGGCTATCATGCACTACTCACGTGGCTGATCATGCTATGATCATGTAGCTACCATGTACCGGACACCTGACTGATCATACACCCATCAGGTGACTGATCATGCACTGATCACGTGACTGATCATGCACTGATCATGTGGCTATCATGCACTACTCACGTGACTGATCATGCAATGATCATGTAGCTACCATGTACCGGACACGTGACTGATCATACACCCATAAGGTGACTGATCATGCACTGATCACGTGGCTATCATGCATTGTTCACGAGGCTGATCATACAATGTTTACGTGTCTGATCATGCACTGATCACGTAGCTGATCATACACTGCTCATGTAGCTGATCATTCACCGGTCACGTATCTATCATGCAGTGCTCACGTGGCTGAAGCTGCAATGATCAGGTAGCTAACATGTACTGCTCACGTGACTGATCATTCAATGGTAACGTAATTGATTATGCACGGATTACGTGACTGATCATGCACTGATCACGTGACTGATCATGCACTGATCACGTGGCTATCATGCATTCTTAACGTGGCTGATCATACAATGATCACATAGCTACCGTGTATTGGTCACGTGACTGATCATGCACTGATCACGTAATTGACCATGCACTGATCACGTGGCTAATCATAAACTAATCACGTGACTAATCATGCACTTTTCACGTGACTGATCATGCACTGATCACGTGGCTATCATGCACTGATCACGTGGCTGATCATACACTGATCACGTGCCTGGTCATGCACAGATCACGTGACTACTCATGAAGTGATCACGTGGCTATCATGCACTGATCACGTGGATATCATGTACTGATCACGTGGCTGATCACAGACGTATCACGTGATTGATCATGCACTGGTCACGTGGCTACCATGCACTAATCACGTGGGTATCATACACTGATCACGTGGCTGATCATTCAATGATCAGGTAGCTACCATGTACTAGTCACGTGACTGATCATGCACTGATCACGTAACTGATCATGCACTGATCACGTGGCTGACCATACACTGATCACGTGACAGATCTTGCACTGATCACGTGACTGATCATGCAATGATCACGTAATTGATCATGCACTGCTCACTTGTCTGATCATGCAATGATCACGTAGCTACCATGAACTGGTCACGTGACTGACCATGCACTGGTCACGTGACTGATAATGCACTGATCTCGTGGGTATCATGCACGGCTCACGTGGCTGATCATGAAATGATCACCTAGCTACCATGTACTGGTCACGTGACTGATCATGCACTGATCACCTAATTGATCATGCACTGATCATGTGGCTGATCATGCACTAATCACGTGGCTGATGATACACTGATCAAGTGACTGATCATGCACTGATCACGTGGCTGATCGTGCACTGATCACATGGCTATCATGCACTGATCACTTGGCTGGTCATACAGTGATCACGTGCCTGGTCATGCACTGATCACGTGACTGATCATGCACTGATCACGTGACTGATCATGCACTGATCACGTAGCTATCATGCACTGATCACGTGACTGATCATGCACTGATCACGTGACTGATCATGCACTGATCACGTGGCTATCATGCACTGATCACGTGGCTGATCATGCACTGATCACGTGGCTGATCATGCACTGATCACGTGGCTGATCATGCACTGATCACGTAGCTGATCATGCACTGATCACGTGGCTATCATGCACTGATCACGTGGCTGATCATGCAATGATCACGTAGCTATCATGCACTGATCACGTGACTGATCATGCAATGATCACGTAACTGATCATGCACTGATCACGTGACTGATCATGCACTGATCACGTGACTGATCATGCACTGATCACGTGGCTATCATGCACTGATCACGTGGATGATCATGCAATGATCACGCAGCTACATGCACTGATCACATGACTGATCATGCACTGATCACGTGGCTATCATGCACTGATCACGTGGCTGATCATGCACTGATCACGTGGCTACGATGCACTAGTCACATGACTGATCATGCACTGATCACGTAATGATCATGCACTGATCACGTGGCTTATCATGCATTGATCATGTGACTGATCATGTGCTGATCATGTTTGGTATCATACACTGATCATGTGCCTCTGGAGGCAATGAACAAAGAGCTGAGTAGGCACGAATCAGTCAGCAGGCAATAATCATGGAACTCAGCTGTGAGAAATCATGCTGCTCAGCTGGCAATAATCAAGCAGCTGAGCAGGCAGGAATTACGCAGCACAGCTGGCAATTGTCAAGCAGATGACAGGCAGGAATCGTGCAGCTCAGCTGGCAATTGTCAAGCAGATGAGCAGACAGTAATCACGCAGCTCAGCAGGCCCTGATCACGTGACTGAGCATGCACTGTTCACGTGGCTGATCATACACTGATCACGTGACTGATCATGCACTGATCACGTGGCTATCATGCACTGATCACGTGGCTGATCATGCACTGATCACGTAATTGTCATGCACTGATCACGTGGCTATCATGCACTGATCACGTGGCTGATCATGCACTGATCACGTGACTGATCATGCACTGATCACGTAGCTATCATGCACTGATCACGTGGCTGATCATGCACTGATCACGTGACTGATCATGCACTGATCACGTGACTGATCATGCACTGATCACGTGACTGATCATGCACTGATCACGTGGCTGATCATGCACTGATCACGTGGCTGATCATGCACTGATCACGTGACTGATCATGCACTGATCACGTGACTGATCATGCACTGATCACGTAACTGATCATGCACTGATCACGTGGCTATCATGCACTGATCACGTGGCTGATCATGCACTGATCACGTACTGATCATGCACTGATCACGTGGCTATCATGCACTGATCACGTGGCTGATCATGACTGATCACGTGACTGATCATGCACTGATCACGTGGCTATCATGCACTGATCACGTGGCTGATCATGCACTGATCACGTAACTGATCATGCACTGATCACGTGGCTGATCATGCACTGATCACGTGACTGATCATGCACTGATCACGTGGCTATCATGCACTGATCACGTGGCTGATCATGCATGATCACGTAGCTATCATGCACTGATCACGTGACTGATCATGCACTGATCACGTGACTGATCATGCACTGATCACGTGACTGATCATGCACTGATCACGTGGCTATCATGCACTGATCACGTGACTGATCATGCACTGATCACGTAGCTACCATGTACTGGATCACGTGACTGATCATGCACTGATCACGTGACTGATCATGCACTGATCACGTGGCTATCATGCACTGATCACGTGGCTGATCATGCACTGATCACGTGACTGATCATGCACTGATCACGTGGCTGATCATGCACTGATCACGTAGCTGATCATGCACTGATCACGTGGCTATCATGCACTGATCACGTGGCTGATCATGCACTGATCACGTAGCTATCATGCACTGATCACGTGACTGATCATGCACTGATCACGTAATTGATCATGCACTGATCACGTGACTGATCATGCACTGATCACGTGACTGATCATGCACTGATCACGTGGCTATCATGCACTGATCACGTGGCTGATCATGCACTGATCACGTAGCTACCATGCACTGATCACGTGACTGATCATGCACTGATCACGTGATTGATCATGCACTGATCACGTGGCTGATCATGCACTGATCACGTGACTGATCATGCACTGATCACGTGACTGATCATGCACTGATCACGTGACTGATCATGCACTGATCACGTGGCTATCATGCACTATCACGTGGCTGATCATGCAATGATCACGTAGCTACCATGCACTGATCACGTGACTGATCATGCACTGATCACGTAATTGATCATGCACTGATCACGTGGCTCATCATGCACTGATCACGTGGCTGATCATGCACTGATCACGTGACTGATCATGCACTGATCACGTGACTGATCATGCACTGATCACGTGGCTATCATGCACTGATCACGTGGCTGATCATGCACTGATCACGTGACTGATCATGCACTGATCACGTGGCTGATCATGCACTGATCACGTAACTGATCATGCACTGATCACGTGGCTGATCATGCACTGATCACGTGACTGATCATGCACTGATCACGTGGCTGATCATGCACTGATCACGTGGCTGATCATGCACTGATCACGTAGCAACCATGCACTGATCACGTGACTGATCATGCACTGATCACGTAATTGATCATGCACTGATCACGTGGCTGATCATGCACTGATCACGTGGCTGATCATGCACTGATCACGTGACTGATCATGCACTGATCACGTGACTGATCATGCACTGATCACGTGGCTATCATGCACTGATCACGTGGCTGATCATGCACTGATCACGTGACTGATCATGCACTGATCACGTGACTGATCATGCACTGATCACGTGACTGATCATGCACTGATCACGTGGCTGATCATGCACTGATCACGTGGCTGATCATGCACTGATCACGTGACTGATCATGCACTGATCACGTGACTGATCATGCACTGATCACGTGGCTATCATGCACTGATCACGTGGCTCATCATACACTGATCACGTGACTGATAATGCACTGATCATCTGGCTACCATGCACTCATTACCTGGCTATCATGCACTGATCACTTGGCTGATCATACACTGATCACGTGACTGATCATGCACTGATCACGTCTATATCATGCACTGATCACATGACTGATCATGCACTGATCACCCAGATGATCATACACTGATCACGTGACTGATCATGCACTGATCACGTGGCTGTTCATGCAATGATCACGTAGCTACCATGTACTGATCACGTGACTGATCATGCACTGATCACGTAATTGATCATGCACTGATCAGGTGACTTATCATGCACTGTTCACGTGAGTGATCATGCACTGATCACGTGACTGAACATGCACTGATCTCGTGGCTATCATGCACGGCTCACGTGGATGATCATGCAATTGTCACCTAGCTACCATATACTGGTTACGTGACTGATCATGCACTGATCACGTAATTGATCATGCACTGATCATGTGGCTGATCATGCACTGATCACGTGGCTGATCATCCACTGATCACGTGACTGATCATGCACTGATCACGTGACTGATCATGCACTGAACACGTGACTGATCATGCACTGATCACGTGCCTGGACATGCACAGATTACATGACTGATCATGCACTGAACACGTGACTAATCATGCACTGATCAAGTGGCTATCATTCACTACTCACGTGGTTGATCATGCAATGATCATGTAGCTACCATGTACCAGTCAGGTGACTGATCATACACCCATCAGGTGACGGATCATGCACTGATCACGTGGCTGATCATACACTGATCACCTGCCTGGTCATGCACTGATCACGTGACAAATCATGAACTGATCACATAGCTATCATGAACTGATCACCTGGCTGATCATGCACTGATCACGTGGCTGATCATGCACTGATACCGTGACTTAGCATGGACTGATCACATGACTATCTTGTAGTGATCACCTGACTTAATGGCTTTGGTCATGTGACTGATCATGCGCTAATCATGTTTACTATCATACACTGATCATGTGCCTCTGGAGGCAAAAAACAAAGAGCTGAGTAGGCACGAATCAAACAGTCAGCAGGCACTAATCATGGAAATCAGGTGTGAGGAATCATGCTGCTCAGCTGGCAATAATCAAGCAGCTGAGCAGGCAGGAATTACGCAGCACAGCTGGCAATTGTCAAGCAGATGACAGGCAAGAATCGTGCAGCTCAGCTGACAATTGTCAAGCAGATGAGCAGACAGTAATCACGCAGCTCAGCAGGCCCTGATCACGTGACTGAGCATGCACTGTTCACATGGCTGATCATACACTGATCACGTGATGATCATGCACTGATCACTTGGATATCATGCAATGATCACGTGGCTGATCATACACTCTTCACGTGTCTGACCATGCACTGATCACGTGGCTGATCATACACTGCTCACGTAACTCATCATGCACTGAGCACGTGGCTATCATGCACTGATCACATGGCTGAACATGCACTGTTCTCGTGGCTGATCACACACCTGTCACGTGACATATCATGCACTGATCACGTGGCACTCATGCACTGATCACGGGGCTGATCAGACTCTACTCACGTAACTGATCATGCACACAACACGTGTCTATCATGCACTGCTCACGTGGCTCGTCATGGAATGATCACGTAGATACCATATACTGGTCACGTGACTGATCATGCACAGATCACATAAATGATCATGCACTGTTTATGTGACTGAACATGTACTGATCACGTGACTGATCATGCACTGATCACGTGGCTATCATGCTCTGCTCACGTGGCTGATCATGCAACGATAACGTAGCAACCATGTACTGGTCACGTGACTGATCATGCACTGATCACGTAATTGATCCTGCACTGAACAGGTGGTTCATCATGCACTGATCACGTGGCTGATCACACATGTATCACGTGGCTGATCATGCACTGATCACGTGGCTCTCATGCACTGATCACGTGGCTCTCATGCACTGATCACGTGGCTGATCACACACATATCACATGACTGATCATGCACTGATCACCTCGCTTATCATGCATTGATCATGTGACTGATCATGTGCTGATCATGTTTGGTGTCACACACTGATCATGTGCCTCTGGAGGCAATGAACATAGAGCTGAGTAGGCAGGAATCAGTCAGCAGGCTATAATAATGGAACTCTGCTCTGAGAAATCATGCTGCTCAGCTGGCAATAATCAATTAGATGAGCAGGCAGGAATTACGCAGCACAGGTAGCAATTGTCAAGGAGATGACAGGCAGGAATCGTGCAGATCAGCTGGCAATTGTCAAGCAGATGAGCAGACAGTAATCATGCAGCTCAGCAGGCCCTGATCACGTGACTGAGCATGCACTGTTCACATGGCTGATCACACACCTATCACGTGACTGATCATGCACTGATCATGTGACTGATCATGCACTGATCACGTAGCTATCTTGCACTGATGACTTGGCTGATCATACACACATCACAGGACTGATTATGCACTGATCACGGCACTATCATGCATTGACTACATGACTCCACATGCACTGATCACGTGAATGATCATGCACTGATCACGTGACTGACCATGCACTGATCACGTGACAGATCATGCACTGATCACATAGCTGATCATGCACTGATCACGTGGCTATTATGCACTGCTCACGTGGCTGATCAGGCAATGATCACGTAGCTACCATGTACTGGTCACGTGACTGATCATGTACTGATCACGTAATTGATCATGCACTGATCATGTGGCTGATCATGCACTGATCACGTGGCTGATCATACACTGATCACGTGACTGATCATGCACTGATCACGTGACTGATCATGCACTGATCACGTGGCTATCATGCACTGATCACTTGGCTGGACATACATTGATCACGTGCCTGGTCATGCACTGATCACGTGGCTGATCATGCACTGATCACGTGACTGATCATGCACTGATCTCGTGTCTGATCATGCACTGATCACGTGGCTATCATGTACTGCACACGTGGCTGATCATGCGATGATCACGCAGCTACCATGTACTGGTCACATGACTGATCATGCACTGATCACGTGACTGATCATGCAGTGATCACGTGGCTATCATGCACTACTCACGTGGCTGATCATGCAATGATCATGTAGCTATCATGTATAGGTCACGTGAATGATCATACACCCATCAGGTGACTGATCATGCACTGATCACGTGGCTATCATGCACTGATCACGTGGCTGATCATGCAATGATCACGCAGCTACCATATACTGGTCACATGACTGATCATGCACTGATCACGTGACTGATCATGCCCTAATCACTTGGCTATCATGCACTACTCACCTGGCTGTTCATGCAATGATCATGTAGCTACGATGTACCGGTCACGTGACTGACTATACACCCATCAGGTGACTGATCATGCACTGATCACGTGACTGATCATGCACTGATCACGTGACTGATAATGCACTGATCATCTGGCTATCATGCAGTCATTACCTGGCAATCGTGCACTGATCACGTGTTTGATCATATACTGATCACGAGACTGATCATGCACTGATCACGTCTATATCATGCACTGATCACATGACTGCTCATGCACTGATCACGTGGATGATCATACACTGATCATGTGACAGATCATGCAGTGATCACGTGGCTATCATGCACTGATCGAGTGGCTGATCATACTCTGTTCCCGAAACTGATCATGCACTGATCACGTGGCTATCATGCACTGCTCACGTGGCTGATCATGCAATGATCATGTAGCTACCATGTACTGGTCACGTGAGTGATCATGCACCTATCTAGTAATTGATCATGCACTGATCAGGTGACTTATCATGCACTTTCACGTGACTGATCATGCACTGATCTCGTGGCTATCATGCACTGCTCACATGGCTGATCATGCAATGATTGCGAAGCTCCCATTTACTGGTCACGTGACTGATCATGCACTGATCACGTAATTGATCATGCACTGATCATGTGGCTGATCACGTGGCTGATTATACACTGATCACGTGACTGATCATGCACTGATCACGTGACTGATCATGGACTGATAACTTGGCTGAACATGCACTGAACACGTGGCTGATCATGCACTGATCACGTGGCTGATCATGCACTGATCACGTGCCTGGTCATGCACTGATCACGTGGCTGATCATGCACTGATCATGTGACTGATCATGCACTGATCACGTGGCTGATCATGCACTGAACACGTTTCTATCATGCACTGCTCACGTGGCTGTTCATGCAATGCTCACGCAGCTACCATATACTGGTAACATGACTGATCATGCACTGATCACGCGACTGATCATGGACTGATCACTTGGCTATCATGCACTTCTCACGTGGCTGATCATGCAATGATCATGTAGGTACCATGTACCGGTCACGTGACTGACCATACACCCATCTGTTGACTGATTATGCACTGGTCACGTGGCTATCATGCACTGATCACGAGTCTGATCATGCACTGATCACGTCTATATCATGCACTAACCTCATGACTGCCCATGCACTGATCACGTGGATGATCATACACTGATCATGTGACAGATCATGCAGTGATCACGTGGTGATCATGCAGTGATCAATTGGCTGATCATACTCTGCTCCCGAAAATGATCATGCACTAATCACGTGGCTATCATGCACTGCTCACATGGCTGATCATGCAATGATCACGTAGCTTCCATGTACTGGTCACGTGACTGATCATGCACTGATCACGTAATTTATCATGCACTTATCAGGTGACTTATCATGCACTGTTCACGTGACTGATCATGCACTGATCACGTGACTGATCATGCACTGATCTCGTGGCTATCATGCACGGCTCACGTGGCTGATCATGCAATGATCACATAGCTACAATGTACTGGTCACGTGACTGATCATGCACTGATCACGTGGCACTCATGCACTGATCACGTGGCTGATCATACTCTGCTCATGTAACTGATCATGCACACATCACGTGGCTATCATGCACTGATCACGTGGCTGATCATGCACTGATACCGTGACTGAGCATGGACTGATCACATGACTATCATGTAGTGATCACGTGACTTAATGGCACTGATCATGTGACTGATCATGCGCTGATCATGTTTGCTATCATACACTGATCGTGTGCATCGGGAGGCAATAAACAAAGAGCTGAGTAGGCACGAATCAAACAGTCAGCAGGCAATAATCATGGAACTCAGCTGTGAGGAATCATGCTGCTCAGCTGGCAATAATCAAGCAGCTGAGCAGGCAGGAATTACGCAGTACAGCTGGCAATTGTCAAGTAGATGACAGGCAGGAATTGTGCAGCTCAGCTGGGAATTGTCAAGCAGATGAGCAGACAGTAATCACGCAGCTCAGCAGGCCCTGATCACGTGACTGAGCATGCACTGTTCACTTGGCTGATCATACACTGATCACGTGATTGATCATGCACTGATCACTTGGATATCATGCACTGATCATGTGGCTGATCATACACTGTTCACGTGTCTGACCATGCACTGATCACGTGGCTGATCATACACTGCTCACGTAACTGATCATGCACAGACCACATGGCTATCATTCACTGATCACGTGGCTGAACATGCACTGTTCACGTGGCTGATCACAACCTGTCACGTGACTGATCATGCAGTGATCACGTGGCACTCATGAACTGATCACGTGGCTGATCATACTCTGCTCACGTAACTCATGATGCACACATCACGTGGCTATCATGCACTGCTCACGTGGCTCGTCATGCAATGATCACGTAGCTACCATATACTGGTCATGTGACTGATCATGCACAGATCACGTAAATGATCATGCACTGTTCACGTGACGGATTATGTACTGATCACGTGACTGATCATGCACTGATCACGTTGCTATCATGCTCTGCTCACGTGGCTGGTCATGCAATGATCACGTAGCAACCATGTACTGGTCACGTGACTGATCATGCACTGATCACGTAATTGATCCTGAACTGATAACGTGGCTCATCATGCACAGATTCCATGGCTGATCACACATGTATCACGTGACTGATTATGCACTGATCACGTGGCTCTCATGCACTGATCACGTGGCTATAATGCACTGATCACGTGGCTCATCATGCACTGATCACGTAACTGATCCTGCACTGATCACGTGGCTCATCACGCACTGATCACGTGGCTGATCACACACGTATCACGTATCTGATCATGTACAGATCACGTGACTAATCATGAAGTGATCACGTGGCTACCCTGCACTGATCACGTGGATATCATGCACTGATCATGTGGCTGATCACACACGTATCACGTGACTGATCATGCACTGGGCACGTGGCTGATCATGCAATGATCACGTACCAGCCATATACTGGTCACATGACTGATCATGCACTGATCACCTAATTGATCATATCCTCATCATCTGGCTTATCATGGATCATAATCGTGCAGCTCAGCTGGCAATTGTCAAGCAGATGAGCAGACAGTAATCTCGCAGCTCAGCAGGCCCTGATCCTGTGACTGAGCATGCACTGTTCACGTGGCTGATCACACACCTATCATGCAATGATCGTATAGCAACCATGTACTGGTCACGTGACTGATCATGCACTGATCACGTAATTGATCCTGCACTGATAACGTGGCTCATCATGCACTGATCACGTGACTGTTCACAGACTGATCACGTGGCTGATCATGCACTGATCACGTGGCTATAATGCACTGATCACGTGGCGGATCATACACTGTTCACGTGCCTGGTCATGCACAGATCACGTGACTAATCATGAACTGATCAGGTGTCTATAATTCACTAATCACGTGGATATCATGCACTGATTATGTGCCTGTCATGCACAGACCACGTGAATAATTATGAACTGTTCACGTAGGTATCATGCACTGATCACGTGGCTGATCATACACTGTTCACGTGTCTGATCATGCACTGATCACGTGGCTGATCATACACTGCTCATGTAGCTGATCATGCACTGATCACGTGGCTATCATGCAGTGCTCACGTGGCTATCATGCACTGATCACGAGACTTATCATGCACTGATCACGTCTATATCATGCACTGATCACATGACTGCCCATGCACTGATCACGTGGATGATCATACACTGATCATGTGACAAATCATGCAGTGATCACGTTGCTATCATGCACTGATCAATTGGCTGATCATACTCTGCTCCCGATACTGATCATGCACTGATCACGTGGCTATCATGCACTGCTCATGTGGCTGATCATGCAATGATCACGTAGCTACCATGTACTGGTCACGTGACTGATCATGCACTGATCACGTAATTTATCATGCACTGATCAGGTGACTTATCATGCACTGTTCACGTGACTGATCATGCACTGATCACGTGGCTGATCATGCAATGATCACGTAGCTACCATGTACTGGTCACGTGACTGATCATGCACTGATCACGTAATTGATACTGCACTGATCACGTGGCTCATCACGCACTGATCACGTGTCTGACCATGCACTGATCACGTGGCTCATCATGCACTGATCACGTGGATGATCATACACTGATCACGTTACTGATCATGCACTGATCACGTGGCTATCATGCACTACTCACGTGGCTGATCATGCAATGATCATGTAGCTACTATGTACCGGTCACGTGACTGATCATACACCCATCAGGTGACTGACCATGCACTGATCACGTGGCTATCATGCACTGTTCACGTGGCTGATCATACACTGATCACCTGCCTGGTCATGCACTGATCACGTGACTGATAATG
The DNA here is from genome assembly GCF_032452875.1 of Bos javanicus. Taxonomy (NCBI): domain Eukaryota; kingdom Metazoa; phylum Chordata; class Mammalia; order Artiodactyla; family Bovidae; genus Bos; species Bos javanicus. The sequence continues at coordinate 134,949 of NW_026893693.1, read as the reverse complement.
CACTGATCATCTGGCTATCATGCATTCATTACCTGGCTATTGTGCACTGATCACGTGGCTGATCATACACTGTTCACGTGTTTGACCATGCACTGCTCACGTGGCTGATCATACACTTTTAACGTAATTGGTCATGCACTGATCACGTGGCTATCATGCACGGATCACGTGGCTGAACATGCACTGTTCACCTGGCTGATAACACACCTGCCACGTGACAGATCATGCACTGATCACGTGGCACTCATGCACTGATCACGTGGCTGATCATACTCTGGTCACGTAACTGATCATGCACACATCACGTGGCTATCATGCACTGCTCACGTGGCTGGTCATGCAATGTTCACGTAGCTACCATGTACTGGTCACGTGGCTGATCATGCAATGATCAAATATCTACCATGTATAGGTCAAGTGACTCATCATGCACTTATCACGTAATTGATCCTGCACTGATCACGTGGCTCATCACGCACTAATCACGTGGCTGATCACCAACGTGTCACCTGACTGATCATGTACAGATCACGTGACTAATCATGAAGTGATCATGTGACTATCCTGCACTGATCACGTGGATATCATGCACTGATCACGTGGCTGATCACACACTTATCACGTGACTGATCATGCAAGGATCACGTGGCTATCATGCACTGATCACGTGGCTATCATGCACTGATCACGTGGCTGATCAGCGATGATCACGTAGATACCATGTACTGGTCACGTGAGTGAACATGCACTGATCACGTAATTGATCATGCACTGATCAGGTGACTTATCATGCACTTTTCACGTGACTGATTATGCACTGCTCACGTGGCTGATTATGCAATTATCACGTAGCTACCATGTACTGGTCACGTGAGTGAACATGCACTGATCACGTAATTGATCATGCACTGATCAGGTGACTTATCATGCACTGTTCACGTGACTGATCATGCACTGATCATGTGACTGATCATGCACTGATCTCGTGGCTATCATGCAATGATCACGTGGCTATCATGCACTGATCACGTGACTGATTATGCACTGGTCACGTTACTGATCATGCACTGATCACGGGACTGATCATGCACTGACCTCGTGGCTATCATGCACGTCTCACGTGGCTGATCATGCAATGATCACGTAGCTCCCATGTACTGGTCACGTGACTGATCATGCACTGATTACGTAATTGATCCTGCAATGATCACGTGGCTCATCACTCACTGATCACGTGGCTGATCACACACGAATCACGTGACTGATCATGCACTGATCACGTGGCTCTCATGCACTGATCACGTGGCTGTCATGCACTGATCACGTGGATATCAGGCACTGATCACGTGGCTGATCATGCAATGATCACGTAGCTACCATGTAGTGTTCAAGTGACTGATCATGCACTGATCACGTGGGTATCATGCACTGATCACGTGGCTGATCATGCAATGATCATGTAGCTACCATGTACCAGTCACGTGACCGATCATACACACATCAGGTGACTGATCATGCACTGATCACGTGATTGAACATGCACTGATCACTTGGATATCATGCACTGATCACGTGGCTGATCATACACTGCTCACGTAACTGATCATGCACTGATCACGGGGCTATCATGCACTAATCACGTGGCTGAACATGCACTGTTCACGTGGCTGATCACTCAGCTGTCACGTGAATGATCATGCACTGATCACATGGCACTCATGCACTGATCACGTGGCTATCATGCACTGATCACGTGGCTGAACATGCAATGATCACGTGGCTCTCATGCACTGATCACGTGATTGCGCATGCACTGATCACGTAATTATATGCACTGATCACGTGGCTATCATGCACTGATGACCTGGCTGATCATGCACTGATCATGTGACTGATCATGCACTGATCACGTAGTTATCTTGCACTGATCACTTGGCTGATCATACAGTCATCACGGGACTGATCATGCACTGATCACGGTGCTATCACGCATTGATTACATGACTCCACATGCACTGATCACGTGGATGATCATACACTGATCACGTGACTGATCATGCACTGATCAGGTGGCTGATCATGCACTGATACCGTGACTGAGCATGGACTGATCACATGACTATCATGTAGTGATCACGTGACTTAATGGCGCTGATCATGTGACTGATCATACGCTGATCATGTTTGCTATCATACACTGAACTTGTGCCTCTAGAGGCAATAAACAAAGAACTGAGTAGGCACGAATCAAATAGTCAGCAGGCAATAATCATGGAACTCAGCTGTGTGGAATCATGCTGCTCAGCTGGCAATAATCAAGCAGCTGAGCAGGCAGGAATTATGCAGGACAGCTGGCAATTTTCAAGCAGATGACAGGCAGGAATCGTGCAGTTCAGCTGGCAATTGTCAAGCAGATGAGCAGGAAGGAATTACGCAGCACAGGTGGAAATTGTCAAGAAGATGAGCAGACAGTAATCACGCAGCTCAGCAGGCCCTGATCACGTGACTGAGCATGCGCTATTCACGTGGCTGATCATACACTGATCACGAGACTGATCATGCACTGATCACTTGGATATCATGCACTGATCACGTGGCTGATCATACACTGTTCACGTGTCAGACCATGCACTGCTCACGTGGCTGATCATACACTGCTCACGTAACTGATCATGCACTGATCACGTGGCTATCATTCACTGTTCACGTGGCTGATCATACACTGATCACCTGCCTGGTCATGCACAGATCACGTGACTAATCATGAACTGATCACATAGCTATCATGCACTGATCACCTGGCTGATCATGCACTGATCACGTGGCTATCATGCACTGATCACGTGGCTGATCATGCAACGATCACGTAGATACCATGTACTGGTCACGTGACTGATCATGCACTGATCATGTAACTGATCATGCACTTATCACCTGGCTTATCATGCCTTGATCATGTGACTGATCATGTGCTGATCATGTTTGGTGTCATACACTGATCATGTGCCTCTGGAGGCAATGAACAAAGAGCTGAGTAGGCAGCAATCAGTCAGCAGGCAATAATCTTGAAAGTCAGCTGTGAGGAATCATGCTGCTCATCTGGCAATAATCAAGTAGATGAGCAGGCAGGAATTACGCAGCACAGGTGGCAATTGTCAAGGAGATGACAGGCAGGAATCGTGCAGCTCAGCTGGCGATTGTCAAGCAGATGAGCAGACAGTAATCACACAGCTCAACAGGCACTGATCACGTGAGTGAGCATGCACTGTTCACGTGGCTGATCACACACTTATCACGTGACTGATCATGCACTGATCACGTGGCTCTCATGCACTGATCACGTGATTGCGGATGCACTGATCCCATAATTGTATGCACTGATCACGTGGCTATCATGTACTGATGACGTAGCTGATCATGCACTTATCATGTGACTGATCATGCACTGATCACGTAGCTGTCTTGCACTGATTACTTGGCTGATCATACACTCATCTCGGGACTGATCATGCACTGATCATGGCGCTATCATGCACTGATCACGTGGATATCATGCACTGATCACGTGGCTGATCACGGGGTATCACGTGACTGATCATGCACTGATCACGTGGCTATCATGCACTGATCACGTGGCTATCATGCACTGATATCATGCACTGATCACGTGGCTGATCACACACATATCACGTGACTGATCAAGCACTGATCACGTGACTATCATGCACTGATCACGTGGCTATCATGCACTGATCACGTGGCTGATCATGCAATGATCACGTAGCTACCATGTACTGGTCACATGACTGATCATGCACTGATCACGTAATTGATCCTGCACTCATCACGTGGCTCATCACGCACTGGTCACGTGACTGATCATGCACTGATCACGTGGCTATCATACACTGATCACGTGGCTATCCTGCACTGATCACGTGGATATCATGCACTGATCACGTGGCTGATCACACACGTATCACATGACTGATCACGCACTGATCACGTGGCTATCATTCACTGATCATGTCGCTATCATGCACTGATCACGTGGCTGATCATGCAATGATCACGTAGCTACCATGTAGTGGTCAAGTGACTGATCATGCACTGATCACGTGGCTATCATGCACTGATCACGCGGCTGATCATGCAATGATCATGTAGCTACCATGTACCAGTCACGTGACCGATCATACACACATCAGGTGACTGATCATGCACTGATCACGTGATTGAACATGCACTGATCACTTGGATATCATGCACTGATCACGTGGCTGATCATACACTGCTCACGTAACTGATCATGCACTGATCACGGGGCTATCATGCACTAATCACGTGGCTGAACATGCACTGTTCACGTGGCTGATCACTCAGCTGTCACGTGAATGATCATGCACTGAACACATGGCACTCATGCAATGATCACGTGGCTATCATGCACTGATCACGTGGCTGAACATGCAATGATCACGTGGCTCTCATGCACTGATCACGTGATTGCGCATGCACTGATCACGTAATTATATGCACTGATCACGTGGCTATCATGCACTGATGACCTGGCTGATCATGCACTGATCATGTGACTGATCATGCACTGATCACGTAGTTATCTTGCACTGATCACTTGGCTGATCATACAGTCATCACGGGACTGATCATGCACTGATCACGGTGCTATCACGCATTGATTACAGGACTCCACATGCACTGATCACGTGGATGATCATACACTGATCACGTGACTGATCATGCACTGATCAGGTGGCTGATCATGCACTGATACCGTGACTGAGCATGGACTGATCACATGACTATCATGTAGTGATCACGTGACTTAATGGCGCTGATCATGTGACTGATCATACGCTGATCATGTTTGCTATCATACACTGAACTTGTGCCTCTAGAGGCAATAAACAAAGAACTGAGTAGGCACGAATCAAATAGTCAGCAGGCAATAATCATGGAACTCAGCTGTGTGGAATCATGCTGCTCAGCTGGCAATAATCAAGCAGCTGAGCAGGCAGGAATTATGCAGCACAGCTGGCAATTGTCAAGCAGATGACAGGCAGGAATCGTGCAGCTCAGCTGGCAATTGTCAAGCACATGAGCAGGAAGGAATTACACAGCACAGGTGGCAATTGTCAAGAAGATGAGCAGACAGTAATCACGCAGCTCAGCAGGCCCTGATCACGTGACTGAGCATGCCCTATTCACGTGGCTGATCATACACTGATCACGAGACTGATCATGCACTGATTACTTGGATATCATGCACTGATCACGTGGCTGATCATACACTGTTCACGTGTCTGACAATGCACTGCTCACGTGGCTGATCATACACTGCTCACGTAACTGATCATGCACTGATCACGTGGCTGATCATACACTGATCACCTGCCTGGTCATGCACAGATCACGTGACTAATCATGAACTGATCACGTAGCTATCATGCACTGATCACCTGGCTGATCATGCACTGATCACGTGGCTATCATGCAATGATCACGTGGCTATCATGCACTGATCACGTGGCTGATCATGCACTGATACCGTGACTGAGCATGGACTGTTCACATGACTATCATGTAGTGATCACGTGACTTAATGTCGCTGATCATGTGACTGATCATGCGCTGATCATGTTTGCTATCATACACTGGTCATGTGCCTCTGGAGGCAATAAACAAAGAGCTGAGTAGGCACGAATCAAACTGTCAGCAGGCAATAATCATGGAACTCAGCTGTGAGGAATCATGCTGCTCAGCTGGCAATAATCAAGCAGCTGAGCAGGCAGGAATTACACAGCACAGCTGGCAATTGTCAAGCAGATGACAGGCAGGAATCGTGCAGCTCAGCTGGCAATTGTCAGGCAGATGAGCAGACAGTAATCACGCAGCTCAGCAGGCCCTGATCACGTGACTGAGCATGCCCTGTTCACGTGGCTGATCATACACTGATCACGAGATTGATCATGCGCTGATCACGTGGCTATCATGCACTGATCACGTGGTTGATCATGCAATGTTCATGTAGCTACCATTACCGGTCACGTGACCGATAAAACTCCCATCAGGTGACTGATCATGCACTGATCTCGTGGCTATCATGCACTGATCTCGTGGCTATCATGCACTGATCTCGTGGCTCTCATGCACTGATCACGTGGCTGAACATGCACTGTTCACGTGTCTGATCATGCACTGCTCACGTGGCTGATCATACACTGCTCACGTAACTGATCATGCACTGATCACGTGGCTATCATGCAGTGATCACGTGGCTGAACATGCACTGTTCACGTGGCTGATCACACACCTGTCACGTGACTGATCATGCACTGATCACGTGGCACTAAAGCACTGATCACGTGGCTCATCGTGCAATGATCACGTAGCTACCATATACTGGTCACGTGACTGATCTTATACTGATCACGTAATTGATCCTGCACTGATCAGGTGGCTCATCACACACTGATCACGTGGCTGATCACACACTGGTCACGTGACTGATCATGAAATGAGCACGTGACTGACCGTGCACTGATCACATGAGTAATCATGCAATGATCACGTGGCTATCATGCACTGATCACGTGACTGATTATGCACTGATCTCGTGGCTATCATGCACTGATCACTTGCCTGGTCATTCACTGATAACATGCCTGGTCATGCACAGATTGCATGACTGATTATGCACTGATCACGTGACTGATCATGCACTGATCACGTGGCACTCATGCACTGATCACGTGGCTGATCATACTCTGGTCACGTAACTGATCATGCACACATCACGTGGCTATCATGCACTGCTCACGTGGCTGGTCATGCAATGATCACGTAGCTACCATGTACTGGTCACGTGGCTGATCATGCACTGATCACGTGGCTATCATGTACTGATCACGTGGCTGATCATGCAATGATCACGTATCTACCATGTATTGGTCAAGTGACTCATCATGCACTGATCACGTAATTGATTCTGCATTGATCACGTGGCTCATCACGCACTGATCACGTGGCTGATCACCAACGTGTTCACGTGACTGATCATGTACAGATCACGTGACTAATCATGAAGTGATCATGTGGCTATCCTGCACTGATCACGTGGCTATCTAGCACTGATCATGTGGCTATCATGCACTGATCACGTGGCTGATCATGCAACGATCACGTGGCTACCATGTACTGGTCACGTGACTGATCATGCACTGATCATGTAACTGATCATGCACTTATCACCTGGCTTATCATGCCTTGATCATGTGACTGATCATGTGCTGATCATGTTTGGTGTCATACACTAATCATGTACCTCTGGAGGCAATGAACAAAGAGCTGAGTAGGCAGCAATCAGTCAGCAGGCAATAATCTTGGAAGTCAGCTGTGAGGAATCATGCTGCTCATCTGGCAATAATCAAGTAGATGAGCAGGCAGGAATTATGCAGCACAGGTGGCAATTGTCAAGGAGATGACAGGCAGGAATTGTGCAGCTCAGCTGGCGATTGTCAAGCAGATGAGCAGACAGTAATCACACAGCTCAACAGGCACTCATCACGTGAGTGAGCATGCACTGTTCACGTGGCTGATCACACACTTATCACGTGACTGATCATGCACTGATCACGTGGCTCTCATGCACTGATCACGTGATTGCGGATGCACTGATCCCATAATTGTATGCACTGATCACGTGGCTATCATGTACTGATGACGTAGCTGATCATGCACTTATCATGTGACTGATCATGCACTGATCACGTAGCTGTCTTGCACTGATTACTTGGCTGATCATACACTCATCTCGGGACTGATCATGCACTGATCATGGCGCTATCATGCACTGATCACGTGGATATCATGCACTGATCACGTGGCTGATCACGGGTATCACGTGACTGATCATGCACTGATCACGAGATTGATCATGCACTGATCACGTGGCTATCACGCACTGATCACGTGGCTGATCATACATTAATCACCTGCCTGGTCATGCACAGATCACGTGACTAATCATGAACTGAACACGTAGCTATCATGCACTGATCACCTGGCTCATCATGCACTGATCACATGGCTATCATGCAATGATCACGTGGCTATCATGCACTGATCATCTGGATGATCATGCACTGCTCACGTGGCTCGTCATGCAGCTGGCGATTGTCAAGCAGATGAGCAGACAGTAATCACGAAGCTCAGCAGGCCCTGATCACGTGACTGAGCATGCACTGTTCACGTGGTTGATCACACACCTATCACGTGAATGATCATGCACTGATCACTTGGCTGTCATGCACTGATCACGTGACTGTTCACGCACTGATCACCTGACTGATCATGCACTGATCACGTGGCTATAATGCACTGATCACGTGGCGGATAATACACTGTTCACGTGCCTGGTCATGCACAGATCACGTGACTAATCATGAACTGATCATGTAGGTATCATGCAATGATCACGTGGCTGATCATACACTGTTCACATGTCTAATCATGCGCTGATCACGTGGATGATCATACAGTGCTCACGTAGCTATTCATGCACTGATCACGTGTCTATCATGCAGTGCTCACGTGGCTGATCCTGCAATGATCACGTAACTAACATGCACTGATCACGTAACTGATCATGCCCTTATCACGTGACTGATCATGCACTGATCAGGTGGCTATCATGCACTGCTAACGTGGCTGATCATACAATGATCACATAGCTACCATGTACTGGTCACGTGACTGATCATGCACTGATCATGTAATTGATCATGCACTGATCACGAGGCTGATCCTACACTGGTCACGTGGCTCTCATTCACTGATCACGTGATTGTGCATTCACTGATCACGTATTTGTATGCAATGATCACGTGGCTATCATGCACTGATGACGTGGCTGATCATGCACTGATCATGTGACTGATCATGCACTGATCACATAGCTATCTTGCACTGATTACTTGGCTGATCATACACTCATCACCGGACTGATCAAGCACTGATCACGGTGCTATCATGCATTGATTACATGACACCACATGCACTGATCACGTGGTTGATCATACACTGATCACGAGGTGATCATGCACTGATAACGTCTGTATCATGCACTGATCACATGACTGCCCATGCACTGATCACGTGGATGATCATACACTGATCATGTGACAGGTCATTAAGTGATCACGTGGCTATCATGCACTGATCAAGTGGCTGTTCATACTCTGCTCACCGGGCTGATCAAGCAATGATCACGTAGCTACCATGTACTGGTCACGTGAGTGATCGTGCACTGATCACGTAATTGATCATGCACTGATCACGTGTCTGATCATACACTGATCACTTGGCTATCACGAACTCCTTACATGGCTGATCATACAATGACCACATAGCTACCATGTACTGGTCACGTGACTGATCATGCACTGATCAAGTAATTGATCATGTACTGATCACGTGTCTGATCATACACTGATCACGTGGCTATCACGCACTGCTTACGTGGCTGATCATACAATGATCACATAGCTACCATGTATGGGTCACGTGACTGATCATGCACTGATCACGTAATTGGTCATGCACTGAACACGTGGCTGATCATACACTGATCACGTGGCTATCAGGCACTGCTTACGTGGCTGATCATACAATGATAACATAGCTACCATGTACTGGTCACCTGACTGATCATGCACTGATCACATAATTGATCATGTACTGATCACGTGGCTGATCATACACTGATCACGTGGCTATCACGCACTGCTTAAGTGGCTGATCATACAATGATCACATAGCTACCATGTATGGGTCACGTGACTGATCATGCACTGATCACGTAATTGATCATGCACTGAACACGTGGCTGATCATACACTGATCACGTGACTGATCATGCACTGTTCACGTGACTGATCATGCACTGATCACGTGACTGATCATGCACTGTTCACATAAATGATCATGCACTGTTCACGTGAATGATCATGTACTGATCACGTGACTGATCATGCACTGATTACGTGACTGATTATGCACTGATCACGTGATTGCGCATGCACTGATCACGTAATTGTATGCAATGATCACGTGACAGATCATGCACTGTTCACGTGACTGATCATGCACTGATCACGTGACTGATCATTCACAGATCACGTAAATGATCATGCACTGTATCGTGAATGATCAGGCACTGATAACGTGACTGATCATGCACTGATCACGTGGCTATCATTCTCTGCTAACGTGGCTGATCACGCAATGATCAGGTAGCAACCATGTACTGGTCACGTGACTGATCATGCACTGATCACGTAATTGATCCTGCACTGATCTCGTGGCTAATCATGCACTGATCACTTGACTGATCATGCAATGATCACGTGGCTATAATGCACTGATCACGTGGCTCATCATACACTGTTCATGTGCCTGGTCAGGCACAGATCACGTTACTAAACATGAACTGATCACGTGGCTATAATTCACTGATCACGTGGATATGATGCACTGATTATGTGTCTGTCATGCACAATTCACGGGACTCATCATGAAGTGATCACGTAGGTATCATGCACTGATCACGTGGCTGATTATACACTGTTCCGGTGTCTGATCATGCACTGATCACTTGGCTGATCATACATTGCTCACGTAGCTGATCATGCACTGATCACGTGTCTATCATGCAGTGCTCACGTGGCTGATCCTGCAATGATCACGTAGCTAAAATGTACTGGTCACTTGACTGATCATGCACTAATCACGTAATTAATCCTCCACTGATCACCTGACTCATCATGCACTGATCACGTGGCTGATCACACACGTATCACGTGACTGATCATGCACTGATCACGTGGCTATCATGCACTGATCACGTGGCTGATCACACACGTATCACGTGGCTATCATGCACTGATCACGTGGCTGATCATGCAATGATCACGTAGCTACCATGTACTGGTCTCGAGACTGATCATGCACTGATCACGTAATTGATCATGCACTGAACAAGTGAATAATCATGCACTGATCACGTGACTGATCATGCACTGATCACGTGGCTATCATGCACTGCTAACTTGGCTGATCATGCAATGTTCACGCAGCTACCATGTACTGGTCACGTGACTGATCATGCACTGATGGCGTAATTGATCATGCACTGATCATGTGGCTGATCATGCACTGATCACGTGACTGATCGTGCACTGATCACGTGGCTGATCATGCCCTGATCACGTGGCTATCATGCACTTATCACATGGCTGGTCATGCACTGATCACGTGGATGATCATACACTGATCATGTGACAGATCATGCAGTGATCACGTGGCTATCATGCACTGATAAAGTGGCTGATCATGCAATGATCACGTAGCTACCATGTACTAGTCATGTGAGTGATCGTGCACTGATCACGTAATTAATCATGCACTGATCAGGTACTTATCATGCACTGTTCACCTGACTGATCATGCACTGATCACGTGACTGATCATGCACTGATCTCGTGGCTATCATGCACGGCCCACGTGGCTGATCATGCAATGATCACCTAGCTACCATGTACTGGTCACATGACTGATCATGCACTGATGACGTAATTGATCATGCAGTGATCATGTGGCTGATCATGCACTGATCACGTGGCTGATCATACACTGATTACGTGACTTATCATGCACTGATCATGTGACTGATCATGCACTGATCACTTGGCTATCATGCACTGATCACTTGGCTGGTCATACACTGATCACGTGCCTGGTCATGCACAGATTACATGACTGACCATGCACTGATCACGTGACTGATCATGCACTGATCACCTGGCTATCATGCACTACTCACGTGGCTGATCATGCAATGATCATGTAGCTGCCATCTACTGGTCATGTGACTGATCATACAACCATCAGGTGACTGATCATGCACTGATCACGTGGCTCTCATGCACTGATCACGTGGCTATCATGCACTGATCACGTGGATATAATGCACTGATCACGTGGCTGATCACATACGTATCACATGACTGATCATGCACTGATCACGTGGCTGATCATACACTGATCACGTGATTGATCATGCACTGATCACTTGGATATCATGCACTGATCACGTGCCTGATCATACACTGTTCACGTGTCTGACCATGCACTGATCACGTTGCTGATCATACACTGCTCACTTAACTGATCATGCACTGATCACGTGTCTATCATGCACTGAATACGTTGCTGAACATGCACTGTTCACGTGGCTGATCACACACCTGTCACATGACATATCATGCACTGATCACGTGGCACTCATGCACTGATCACGTGGCTGATCATACTCTGCTCACGGAACTCATCATGCACACATCACGTGGCTATCATGCACTGCTCACGTGGTTCGTCATGGAATGATCACGAAGCTACCATATACTGGTCACGTGACTGATCATGCACATATCACGTAAATGATCATGCACTGTTCACGTGACTGATCATGTACTGATCACGTGACTGATAATGCACTGATCACGTGGCTATCATGGTCTGCTCACGTGGCTGATCAAGCAACGATCACGTAGCTCCATGTACTGGTCTCGTGACTGATCATGCACTGATCACGTAATTGATCCTGCACTGATCACGTGGCTCATCACGCACTGATCCGGTGGCTGATCACACACGTATCACCTGACTGATCATGTACAGATCACGTGACTAATCATGAAGTGATCACGTGGCTATCCTGCACTGATCACGTGGATATCATGCATTGATCATGTGGCTGATCACACACATATCACGTGACTGATCATGCACTGATCACGTGGCTATCATGCACTGATCACGTGGCTATCATTCACTGATATCATGCAGTGGTCACGTGGCTTATAACACACGTATCACGTGACTGATCATGCACTGATCACGTGGCCGTCATGCACAGATCACGTGGCTGATCATGCAATGATCACGTAGCTACCCTGTACTGGTCACGTGACTGATCATGCACTGATCACTTGGCAGATCATGCACTGATCACGTGACTGATCATGCACTGATCTCGTGGCTGATCATTCACTGATCACATGGCTATCGTGCACTGCTCACGTGTCTGATCATGCAATGATCACGCAGCTACCATGTACTGGTCACATGACTGATCATGCACTGATCACGTAATTGATCATGCACTGATCACCTACTTATCATGCATTGATTATGTGATTCATCATGTGCTGATCATGTTTAGTGTCATACACTGATCATGTGCCTCTGGAGGCAATGAACAAAGAGCTGAGTAGGCAGGAATCAGTAGGCAATAATCATGGAACTCAACTCTGAGAAATCATGCAGCTCAGCTGGCAATAATCAAGTAGATGAGCAGGCAGGAATTATGCAGCACAGATGGCAATTGTCAAGGAGATGACAGGCAGGAATCGTACAGCTTAGCTGGCAATTGTCAAGCAGATGAGCAGACAGTAATCACGAAGCTCAGCAGGCCCTGATCACGTGACTGAGCATGCACTGTTCACGTGGCTGAACACACACCTATCACGTGAATGATCATGCACTGTTCACGTGGCTCTCATGCACAGATCATGTAATTGTATACACTGCTCACGTGGCTATCATGAACTGATGACGTGGCTGATCATGCACTGATCATGTGACTGATCATGCACTGATCACGTAGCTATCTTGCACTGATCACTTGGCTGATCATACACTCATCACGGGACTGATCATGCACTGATCACGGCGCTATCATGCATTGATTACATGACTCAACATGCACTGATCACCTGGATGATCATACACTGATCACGTGACTGACCATGCACTGATCACGTGACTGATCATGCACTGATGAGTTGTCAATCATGCACTGATTAATTGGCTGATCATACACTGATCACATGACTGATAATGCACTGATCATCTGGCTATCGTGCACTCATTACCTGGCTATCGTGCACTAATCACGTGGTTGATCATACACTGATCACGAGACTGATATTGCACTGATCACGTCTGTATCATGCACTGATCACCTGACTGCCCATGCACTGATCACGTGGATAAACATACACTGATCATGTGACATATCATGCAGTGATCACGCGGCTATCATGCACTGCTCACGTGGCTGATCATGCAATGATCACGTAGCTACCATGTACTGGTCATGTGAGTGATCATGCACTGATCACGTAATTGATCATACACTGATCAGGTGACTTATCATGCACTGTTCACGTGACTGATCATGCACTGATCACGTGACTGATCATGCACTGATCACGTTGCTATCATGCACGGATCACATGGCTGATCATGCAATGATCACGTAGCTACCATGTACTGGTCACGTGACTATCATGCACTGATCACGTAATTGATCATGCACTGATCACGAGGCTGATCATACACTGATCACGAGACTGATCATGCACTGATCACGTGGCTGATCATGCAATGATCACGTGGCTGAACATACACTGATCACGTGACTAATCATGCACTGATCACGAGGCTGATCATGCACTGATCACGTGGCTGATCATACACTGTTCAAGTTCCTGGTCATGCACAGATCACGTGACTAATCATGAACTTATCACGTGGCTATAATTCACTGATCACGTGAATATCATGCACTGATTACGTGCCTGTCAGGCACAGATCACGTGACTAATCATGAACTGATCACGTAGGTATCATGCACTGATCACGTGGCTGATCATACACTGTTCACGTGTCTGATCATGCACTGATCACGTGGCTGATCATACACTGCTCACGTAGCTGATCTGCACTTGTCACGTGTCTATCATGCAGTGCTCACGTGGCTGATCCTGCAATGATCACGTAGCTGACATGTACTGGTCACGTGACTGATCATGCAATGGTAACGTAATTGATCATGCACTGATCACGTGGCTGATCATGCACTGATCACGTGGCTGATCTTGCACTTATCACTTGGCTGATCATACACTCATCACGGGACTTATCATGCACTGATTACGGTGCTATCATGCATTGACTACATGACTCCACATGCACTGATCACGTGGATGATCATGCACTGATCACGTGACTGACCATGCACTGATCAGGTGACTGATTATGCACTGATCACGTGGCTGATCATACTCTGCTCACATTACTGATCATGCACACATCAGGTGGCTATCATGCACTTCTCACCTGGCTGGTCATGCAATGTTCACGTAGCTACCATATACTGGTCACGTGACTGATCATGCTCAGATCACGTAAATGATCATGCACTGATCAGTTGACTGATCATGTACTGATCACGTGACTGCTCACGCAGTGATCACGTGGCTATCATGCACTGCTCACGTGGCTGATCATGCAATGATCACGTAGCAACCATGTAATGGTCACGTGACTGATTATGCTCTGATCACGTAATTAATCCTGCACTGATCACCTGACTCATCATGCACTGATCACGTGGCTATCATGCACTGATCACGTGGCTATCATGCACTGAACATGTGAATAATCATGCACTGATCACTTGACTAATCATGCACTGCTAACTTGGCTGAACATTCAATGATCACGCAGCTACCATGTACTGGTCACGTGACTGATCATGCACTGATGTCGTAATTGATCATGCACTGATCATGTGGCTGATCATGCACTGATCACGTGACTGATCATGCACTGATCATGTGACTGATCATGCACTGATCACGTAGCTATCTTGCACTGATCACTTGGCTGATCATGCACTCATCACGGGACTGATCATGCACTGATCACAGCACTATCATGCATTGATTACATGACTCAACATGCACTGATCACCTGGATGATCATACACTGATCACGTGACTGACCATGCACTGATCACGTGACTGATCATGCACTGATGAGTTGTCAATCATGCACTGATTAATTGGCTGATCATACACTGATCACATGACTGATAATGCACTGATCATCTGGTTATCGTGCACTCATTACCTGGCTATGGTGCACTAATCACATGGTTGATCATACACTGATCACGAGACTGATCTTGCACTGATCACGTCTGTATCATGCACTGATCACCTGACTGCCCATGCACTGATCACGTGGATAAACATACACTGATCATGTGACATATCATGCAGTGATCACGCGGCTATCATGCACTGCTCACGTGGCTGATCATGCAATGATCACGTAGCTACCATGTACTGGTCACGTGAGTGATCATGCACTGATTACGTAATTGATCATGCACTGAACACGAGGCTGATCATACACTGATCACGAGACTGATCATGCACTGATCACGTGGCTGATCATGCACTGATCACGTGGCTGATCATGCACTGATCACGTGACTGATCATGCACTGATCACGTGACTGATCATGCACTGATCACGTGGCTGATCATACACTGTTCAAGTTCCTGATCATGCACAGATCACGTGACTAATCATGAACTTAACACGTGGCTATAATTCACTGATCACGTGAATATCATGCACTGATTACGTGCCTGTCAGGCACAGATCACGTGACTAATCATGAACTGATCACGTGGTATCATGCACTGATCACGTGGCTGATCATACACTGTTCACGTGTCTGATCATGCACTGATCACGTGGCTGATCATACACTGCTCACGTAGCTGATCTGCACTTGTCACGTGTCTATCATGCAGTGCTCACGTGGCTGATCCTGCAATGATCACGTAGCTTACATGTACTGGTCACCTGACTGATCATGCAATGGTAACGTAATTGATCATGCACTGATCACGTGGCTGATCATGCACTGATCACGTAGCTATCATGCACTTATCACTTGGCTGATCATACACTCATCACGGGACTTATCATGCACTGATTACGGTGCTATCATGCATTGACTACATGACTGATCATGCACTGATCACGTGGCTGATCATGCACTGATCACGTGACTGATCATGCACTGATCACGTGACTGATCATGCACTGATCACGTGGCTGATCATACACTGATCACGTGACTGATCATGCACTGATCACGTGGCTATCATGCACTGATCACGTGGCTGATCATGCACTGATCACGTAGCTACCATGCACTGATCACGTGACTGATCATGCACTGATCACGTAACTGATCATGCACTGATCAGTGACTGATCATGCACTGATCACGTGACTGATCATGCACTGATCACGTGGCTATCATGCACTGATCACGTGGCTGATCATGCAATGATCACGTAGCTACCATGTACTGGTCACGTGACTGATCATGCACTGATCACGTAATTGATCATGCACTGATCACGTGACTGATCATGCACTGATCACGTGGCTGATCACACACTGATCACGTGACTGATCATGCACTGATCACGTGGCTATCATGCACTGATCACGTGGCTGATCATGCACTGATCACGTGACTGATCATGCACTGATCACGTGGCTGATCATGCACTGATCACGTGGCTGATCATGCACTGATCACGTGGCTATCATGCACTGATCACGTGGCTGATCATGCACGATCACGTGACTGATCATGCACTGATCACGTGGCTATCATGCACTGATCACGTGGCTGATCATGCACTGATCACGTGACTGATCATGCACTGATCACGTGACTGATCATGCACTGATCACGTGGCTGATCATGCACTGATCACGCAGCTATCATGCACTGATCACGTGACTGATCATGCACTGATCACGTAATTGATCATGCACTGATCACGTGGCTGATCATGCACTGATCACGTGACTGATCATGCACTGATCACGTGACTGATCATGCACTGATCACGTGGCTATCATGCACTGATCACGTGGCTGATCATGCACTGATCACGTAGCTATCATGCACTGATCACGTGACTGATCATGCACTGATCACGTGACTGATCATGCACTGATCACGTGGCTATCATGCACTGATCACGTGACTGATCATGCACTGATCACGTCTGATCATGCACTGATCACGTGACTGATCATGCACTGATCACGTGGCTGATCATGCACTGATCACGTAATCATGCACTGATCACGTGACTGATCATGCACTGATCACGTGGCTGATCATGCACTGATCACGTGGCTCATCATGCACTGATCACGTGGCTGATCACACATGATCACGTGACTGATCATGCACTGATCACGTGGCTGTCATGCACTGATCACGTGGCTATCATGCACTGATCACGTGGCTGATCATGCACTGATCACGTAGCTACCATGCACTGATCACGTGACTGATCATGCACTGATCACGTAATTGATCATGCACTGATCACGTGGCTGATCATGCACTGATCACGTGGCTGATCATGCACTGATCACGTGACTGATCATGCACTGATCACGTGGCTGATCATGCACTGATCACGTGGCTATCATGCACTGATCACGTGACTGATCATGCACTGATCACGTGACTGATCATGCACTGATCACGTGGCTGATCATGCACTGATCACGTGGCTGATCATGCACTGATCACGTGACTGATCATGCACTGATCACGTGACTGATCATGCACTGATCACGTGGCTATCATGCACTGATCACGTGGCTGATCATGCACTGATCACGTGACTGATCATGCACTGATCACGTGACTGATCATGCACTGATCACGTGACTGATCATGCACTGATCACGTGGCTATCATGCACTGATCACGTGGCTGATCATGCAATGATCACGTAGCTACCATGTCCTGGTCACGTGACTGATCATGCACTGATCACGTGGCTATCATGCACTGATCACGAGACTGATCATGCACTGATCACGTCTATATCATGCACTGATCACATGACTGCCCATGCACTGATCACGTGGATGATCATACACTAATCATGTGACAGATCATGCACTGATCACGTGGCTGATCATGCACTGATACTGTGACTGAGCATGGACTGATCACATGACTATCATGTAGTGATCACGTGACTTAATGGCGCTGATCATGTGACTGATCATGCGCTGATCATGTTTGCTATCATACACTGATCATGTGCCTCTGGAGGCAATAAACAAAGAGCTGAGTAGGCACGAATCAAACAGTCAGCAGGCAATAATCATGGAACTCAGGTGTGAGGAATCATATTGCTAAGCTGGCAATAATTAACCAGCTGAGCAGGCAGGAATTACGCAGCACAGCTGACAATTGTCAAGCAGATGACAGGCAGGAATCGTGCAGCTCAGCTGGCAATTGTCAAGCAGATGAGCAGACAGTAATCACGCAGCTCAGCAGGCCCAGATCACGTGACTGAGCATGCACTGTTCACGTGGCTGATCATACACTGATCACGTGATTGATCATGCACTGATCACTTGGATATCATGCACTGATCACGTGGCTGATCATACACTGTTCACGTGTTTGACCATGCACTGATCACGTGGCTGATCATACACTGCTCACGTAACTGATCATGCACTGATCACGTGGCTATCATGCACTGATCACGTGGCTGAACATGCACTGTTCACGTGGCTGATCACACACCTGTCACGTGACATATCATGCAGTGATCACGTGGCACTCATGCACTGATCACGTGGCTGATCATACTCTGCTCACGAAACTCATCCTGCACACATCACGTGGCTATCATGCACTGCTCACGTGGTTCGTCATGGAATGATCACGAAGCTACCATATACTGGTCACGTGACTGATCATGCACAGTTCACGTAAATGATCATGCACTGTTCACGTGACTGATCATGTACTGATCACGTGACTGATCATGCACTGATCACGTGCCTGATCATGCACTGATCACGTGGCTATCATGCACTGATCACGTGGCTGATCATGCACTGATCACGCAGCTATCATGTACTTGTCACGTGACTGATCATGCACTGATCACGTGACTGATCATGCACTGATCACGTGGCTATCATGCACTGATCACGTGGCTGATCATGCACTGATCACGTGACTATCATGCACTGATCACGTGACTGATCATGCACTGATCACGTGACTGATCATGCACTGATCACGTGGCTATCATGCACTGATCACGTGGCTGATCATGCACTGATCACGTAGCTACCATGTACTGGTCACGTGACTGATCATGCACTGATCACGTGACTGATCATGCACTGATCACGTGGCTGATCATGCACTGATCACGTGGCTGATCATGCACTGATCACGTGACTGATCATGCACTGATCACGTGACTGATCATGCACTGATCACGTGGCTGATCATGCACTGATCACGTGGCTATCATGCACTGATCACGTGGCTGATCATGCACTGATCACGTGACTGATCATGCACTGATCACGTGACTGATCATGCACTGATCACGTGGCTATCATGCACTGATCACGTGGCTGATCATGCACTGATCACGTGGCTATCATGCACTGGTCACATGACTGATCATGCACTGATCACATGACTGATCATGCACTGATCACGTGGCTTATCATGCACTGATCATGTGACTGATCATGCACTGATCATGTTTGGTGTCATACACTGATCATGTGCCTCTGGAGGCAATGAACAAAGAGCTGAGTAGGCACGAATCAGTCAGCAGGCTATAATCATGGAACTCAGCTGTGAGGAATCATGCTGCTCAGCTGGCAATAATCAAGCACTGAGCAGGCAGGAATTACGCAGCACATGTGGCATATGTCAAGCAGATGACAGGCAGGAATCGTGCAGCTCAGCTGGCAATTGTCAAGCAGATGAGCAGACAGTAATCACGCAGCTCAGCAGGCCCTGATCACGTGACTGAGCATGCACTGTTCACGTGGCTGATCACACACTGATCACGTGACTGATCATGCACTGATCACGTGACTGATCATGCACTGATCACGTGGCTGATCATGCACTGATCACGTGGCTGATCATGCACTGATCACGGGACTGATCATGCACTGATCACGGGCTATCATGCACTGACACATGACTGATCATGCACTGATCACGTGGCTGATCATGCACTGATCACGTGACTGATCATGCACTGATCACGTGGCTGATCATGCACTGATCACGTGGCTATCATGCACTGATCACGTGGCTGATCATGCACTGATCACGTAGCTACCATGCACTGATCACGTGACTGATCATGCACTGATCACGTAATTGATCATGCACTGATCACGTGGCTATCATGCACTGATCACGTGGCTGATCATGCACTGATCACGTGACTGATCATGCACTGATCACGTGACTGATCATGCACTGATCACGTGGCTATCATGCACTGATCACGTGGCTGATCATGCACTGATCACGTGGCTGATCATGCACTGATCACGTGGCTGATCATGCACTGATCACGTGACTGATCATGCACTGATCACGTGGCTATCATGCACTGATCACGTGGCTGATCATGCACTGATCACGTGGCTATCATGTACTGGTCACGTGACTGATCATGCACTGATCACGTGACTGATCATGCACTGATCACGTGGCTGATCATGCACTGATCACGTGGCTGATCATGCACTGATCACGTGACTGATCATGCACTGATCACGTGACTGATCATGCACTGATCACGTGGCTATCATGCACTGCTCACGTGGCTGATCATGCATGATCACGCAGCTACCATGTACTGGTCACATGACTGATCATGCACTGATCACGTGACTGATCATGCAGTGATCACGTGGCTATCATGCACTACTCACGTGGCTGATCATGCAATGATCTTGTAGCTACCATGTACAGGTCACGTGAAAGATCATACACCCATCAGGTGACTGACCATGCACTGATCACGTGGCTATCATGCACTGATCACGAGACTGATCATGCACTGATCACGTCTATATCATGCACTGATCACATGACTGCCCATGCACTGATCACGTGGATGATCATACACTAATCATGTGACAGATCATGCACTGATCACGTGGCTGATCATGCACTGATACCGTGACTGAGCATGGACTGATCACATGACTATCATGTAGTGATCACGTGACTTAATGGCGCTGATCATGTGACTGATCATGTTTGCTATCATACACTGATCATGTGCCTCTGGAGGCAATAAACAAAGAGCTGAGTAGGCACGAATCAAACAGTCAGCAGGCAATAATCATGGAACTCAGCTGTGAGGAATCATGCTGCTCAGCTGGCAATAATCAAGCAGCTGAGCAGGCAGGAATTACGCAGCACAGCTGGCAATTGTCAAGTAGATGACAGGCAGGAATCGTGCAGCTCAGCTGGCAATTGTCAAGCAGATGAGCAGACAGTAATCACGCAGCTCAGCAGGCCCAGATCACGTGACTGAGCATGCACTGTTCACGTGGCTGATCATACACTGATCACGTGATTGATCATGCACTGATCACGTGGCTATCATACACTGATCACGTGTCTGACCATGCACTGATCACGTGGCTGATCATACACTGCTCACGTAACTGATCATGCACTGATCACGTGGCTGAACATGCACTGTTCACGTGGCTGATCACACACCTGTCACGTGACATTTCATGCACTGATCACGTGGCACTCATGCACTGATCACGTGGCTGATCATACTCTGCTTACGTAACTCATCATGCACACATAACTTGGCTATCATGCACTGCTCACGTGGTTCGTCATGGAATGATCACGAAGCTACGATATACTGGTCACGTGACTAATCATGCACAGATCACGTAAATGATCATGCACTGTTCACGTGACTGATCATGTACTGATCACGTGACTGATCATGCACTGATCACGTGGCTATCATGCTCTGCTAACGTGGCTGATCATGCAACGATTACGTAGCAACCATGTACTGGTCTCGTGACTGATCATGCACTGATCACGTAATTGATCCTGCACTGATCACGTGGCTCATCACGCACTGATCCGGTGGCTGATCACACACGTATCACGTGACTGATCATGCACTGATCACGTGACTAATCATGCACTGATCACGTGGCTATCATGCACTGATCACGTGGATATCATGCACTGATCACGTGGCTGATCACACACGTATCACGTGACTGATCATGCACTGATCACGTGGCTGATCATGCACTGATCACGCAGCTACCATGTACTGGTCACATGACTGATCATGCACTGATCACGTAATTGATCATGCACTGATCACGTGGCTTATCATGCACTGATCATGTGACTGATCATGTGCTGATCATGTTTGGTGTCATACACTGATCATGTGCCTCTGGAGGCAATGAACATAGAGCTGAGTAGGCAGGAATCAGTCAGCAGGCTATAATCATGGAACTCAGCTCTGAGAAATCATGCTGCTCAGCTGGCAATAATCAAGTAGATGAGCAGGCAGGAATTACGCAGCACAGGTGGCAATTGTCAAGCAGATGACAGGCAGGAATCGTGCAGCTCAGCTGGCAATTGTCAAGCAGATGAGCAGACAGTAATCACGCAGCTCAGCAGGCCCTGATCACGTGACTGAGCATGCACTGTTCACGTGGCTGATCACACACTGATCACGTGACTGATCATGCACTGATCACGTGGCTATCATGCACTGATCACGTGACTGATCATGCACTGATCACGTAATATTATGCACTGATCACGTGGCTATCATGCACTGATCACGTGGCTGATCATGCACTGATCACGTGACTGATCATGCACTGATCACGTGGCTATCATGCACTGATCACGTGGCTGATCATGCACTGATCACGGGACTGATCATGCACTGATCACGTGCTATCATGCACTGATCACATGACTGATCATGCACTGATCACGTGGCTGATCATGCACTGATCACGTGACTGATCATGCACTGATCACGTGACTGATCATGCACTGATCACGTGGCTATCATGCACTGATCACGTGGCTATCATGCACTGATCACGTGACTGATCATGCACTGATCACGTGGCTATCATGCACTGATCACGTGGCTGATCATGCACTGATCACGTGACTGATCATGCACTGATCACGTGGCTATCATGCACTGATCACGTGGCTGATCATGCAATGATCACGCAGCTACCATGTACTGGTCACGTGACTGATCATGCACTGATCACGTGACTGATCATGCACTGATCACGTGGCTATCATGCACTATCACGTGGCTGATCATGCACTGATCACGTGCCTGATCATGCACTGATCACGTGACTGATCATGCACTGATCACGTGGCTATCATGCACTGATCACGTGGCTGATCATGCACTGATCACGTGGCTGATCATGCACTGATCACGTGCTATCATGCACTGATCACGTGGCTGATCATGCACTGATACCGTGACTGAGCATGGACTGATCACATGACTATCATGTAGTGATCACGTGACTTAATGGCGCTGATCATGTGACTGATCATGCGCTGATCATGTTTGCTATCATACACTGATCATGTGCCTCTGGAGGCAATAAACAAAGAGCTGAGTAGGCACGAATCAAACAGTCAGCAGGCAATTATCATGGAACTCAGGTGTGAGGAATCATGCTGCGCAGCTGGCAATAATCAAGCAGCTGAGCAGGCAGCAATTACGCAGCACAGCTGGCAATTGTCAAGCAGATGAGTAGACAGTAATCACGCAGCTCAGCAGGCCCTGATCACGTGACTGAGCATGCACTGTTCACGTGGCTGATCATACACTGATCACGTGATTGATCATGCACTGATCACTTGGATATCATGCACTGATCACGTGGCTGATCATACACTGTTCTCGTGTCTGACCATGCACTGATCACGTGGCTGATCATACACTGCTCACGTAACTGATCATGCACTGATCACGTGGCTATCATGCACTGATCACGTGGCTGACATGCACTGTTCACGTGGCTGATCACACACCTGTCACGTGACTGATCATGCACTGATCACGTGGCACTCATGCACTGATCACGTGGCTGATCATACTCTGCTCACGTAACTGATCATGCACACATCACGTGGCTATAATGCACTGCTCACGTGGCTGATCATGCAATGATCACGTAGCTACCATATACTGGTCACGTGACTGATCATGCACAGATCACGCAAATGATCATGCACTGATCACGTGACTGATCATGCACTGATCACGTGGCTATCATGCACTGCTCACGTGGCTGATCATGCAATGATCACGTAGCAACCATGTACTGGTCACGTGACTGATCATGCACTGATCACGTAATTGATCCTGCACTGATCACGTGGCTCATCATGCACTGATCACGTGGCTGATCACACATGTATCACGTGACTGATCATGCACTGATCACGTGGCTCTCATGCACTGATCACGTGGCTATCATGCACTGATCACGTGGATATCATGCACTGATCACGTGGCTGATCATGCACTGATATCATGCACTGATCACGTGGCTGATCACACACTGATCACGTGACTGATCATGCACTGATCACGTGACTGATCATGCACTGATCACGTGGCTATCATGCACTGATCACGTGGCTGATCATGCACTGATCACGTAGCTATCATGCACTGATCACGTGACTGATCATGCACTGATCACGTAACTGATCATGCACTGATCACGTGGCTGATCATGCACTGATCACGTGGCTGATCATGCACTGATCACGTGACTGATCATGTGGCTATCATGCACTGATCACGTGGCTGATCATGCACTGATCACGCAGCTACGATGCACTGTCACGTGACTGATCATGCACTGATCACGTGACTGATCATGCACTGATCACGTGGCTATCATGCACTGATCACGTGGCTATCATGCACTGATCACGTGGCTGATCATGCACTGATCACGTGACTGATCATGCACTGATCACGTGACTGATCATGCACTGATCACGTGACTGATCATGCACTGATCAGTGGCTATCATGCACTGATCACGTGGCTGATCATGCACTGATCACGTGACTGATCATGCACTGATCACTGGCTATCATGCACTGATCACGTGGCTATCATGCACTGATCACGTGGCTGATCATGCACTGATCACGTGACTGATCATGCACTGATCACGTCTATATCATGCACTGATCACGTGACTGATCATGCACTGATCACGTGGCTGATCATGCACTGATCACGTGACTGATCATGCACTGATCACGTGGCTATCATGCACTGATCACGTGGCTGATCATACACTGATCACGTGACTGATCATGCACTGATCACGTGACTATCATGCACTGATCACGTGGCTGATCATGCACTGATCACGTAGCTATCATGCACTGATCACGTGACTGATCATGCACTGATCACGTGGCTGATCATGCACTGATCACGTGGCTGATCATGCACTGATCACGTGACTGATCATGCACTGATCACGTGGCTGATCATGCACTGATCACGTGACTGATCATGCACTGATCACGTGGCTATCATGCACTGATCACGTGGCTGATCATGCACTGATCACGTAGCTACCATATACTGATCACGTGACTGATCATGCACTGATCACGTAACTGATCATGCACTGATCACGTGACTGATCATGCACTGATCACGTGACTGATCATGCACTGATCACGTGACTGATCATGCACTGATCAGTGGCTATCATGCACTGATCACGTGGCTGATCATGCACTGATCACGTGACTGATCATGCACTGATCACTGGCTATCATGCACTGATCACGTGGCTATCATGCACTGATCACGTGGCTGATCATGCACTGATCACGTGACTGATCATGCACTGATCACGTCTATATCATGCACTGATCACGTGACTGATCATGCACTGATCACGTGGATGATCATACACTGATCACGTGACTGATCATGCACTGATCACGTGGCTATCATGCACTGATCACGTGGCTGATCATACACTGATCACGTGACTGATCATGCACTGATCACGTGGCTATCATGCACTGATCACGTGGCTGATCATGCACTGATCACGTAGCTATCATGCACTGATCACGTGACTGATCATGCACTGATCACGTGGCTGATCATGCACTGATCACGTGGCTGATCATGCACTGATCACGTGACTGATCATGCACTGATCACGTGGCTGATCATGCACTGATCACGTGACTGATCATGCACTGATCACGTGGCTATCATGCACTGATCACGTGGCTGATCATGCACTGATCACGTAGCTACCATATACTGATCACGTGACTGATCATGCACTGATCACGTGACTGATCATGCACTGATCACGTGACTGATCATGCACTGATCACGTGACTGATCATGCACTGATCACGTGGCTATCATGCACTGATCACGTGACTGATCATGCACTGATCACGTAGCTATCATGTACTGATCACGTGACTGATCATGCACTGATCACGTAATTGATCATGCACTGATCACGTGGCTGATCATGCACTGATCACGTGACTGATCATGCACTGATCACGTGATGATCATGCACTGATCACGTGGCTATCATGCACTGATCACGTGGCTGATCATGCACTGATCACGTGACTGATCATGCACTGATCACGTGACTGATCATGCACTGATCACGTGGCTATCATGCACTGATCACGTGGCTGATCATGCACTGATCACGTGGCTGATCATGCACTGATCACGTGACTGATCATGCACTGATCACGTGGCTGATCATGCACTGATCACGTGGCTGATCATGCACTGATCACGTGGCTGATCATGCACTGATCACGTGACTGATCATGCACTG
Organism: Bos javanicus; assembly: GCF_032452875.1. Taxonomy (NCBI): domain Eukaryota; kingdom Metazoa; phylum Chordata; class Mammalia; order Artiodactyla; family Bovidae; genus Bos; species Bos javanicus. The sequence goes on along the minus strand of NW_026893693.1, from coordinate 107,181 downwards.
ATCACGTGGTATCATGCACTGATCACGTGGCTGATCATGCACTGATCACGTGACTGATCATGCACTGATCACGTGGCTGATCATGCACTGATCACGTAGCTATCATGCACTGATCACGTGACTGATCATGCACTGATCACGTGGCTGATCATGCACTGATCACGTAGCTACCATGTACTGATCACGTGACTGATCATGCACTGATCACGTGGCTGATCATGCACTGATCACGTGGCTGATCATGCACTGATCACGTGGCTATCATGCACTGATCACGTGGCTGATCATGCACTGATCACGTGGCTACCATGCACTGATCACGTGACTGATCATGCACTGATCACGTAATTTATCATGCACTGATCACTGGCTTATCATGCATTGATCATGTGACTGATCATGTGCTGATCATGTTTGCTATCATACACTGATCATGTGCCTCTGGAGGCAATGAACAAAGAGCTGAGTAGGCAGGAATCAGTAGGCAATAATCATGGAACTCAGCTCTGAGAAACCATGCTGTTCAGCTGGCAATAATCAGGTAGATGAGCAGGCAGGAATTATGCAGAACAGGTGGCAATTGTCAAGCAGATGACAGGCAGGAATCGTGCAGCTCAGCTGGCAATTGTCAAGCAGATGAGCAGACAGTAATCACGCAGCTCAGCAGGCCCTGATCACGTGACTGAGCATGCACTGTTCACGTGGCTGATCACACACTGATCACGTGAATGATCATGCACTGATCACGTGGCTATCATGCACTGATCACGTGACTGATCATGCACTGATCACGTGGCTGTCATGCACTGATCACGTGGCTGATCATGCACTGATCACGTGGCTGATCATGCACTGATCACGTGACTGATCATGCACTGATCACGTGGCTATCATGCACTGATCACGTGGCTGATCATGCACTGATCACGGGACTGATCATGCACTGATCACGGCGCTATCATGCACTGACTACATGACTGACATGCACTGATCACGTGCTGATCATGCACTGATCACGTGACTGATCATGCACTGATCACGTGACTGATCATGCACTGATCACGTGGCTATCATGCACTGATCACGTGGCTGATCATGCACTGATCACGTGACTGATCATGCACTGATCACGTGGCTATCATGCACTGATCACGTGGCTGATCATGCACTGATCACGTAGCTACCATGCACTGATCACGTGACTGATCATGCACTGATCACGTGATTGATCATGCACTGATCACGTGGCTATCATGCACTGATCACGTGGCTGATCATGCACTGATCACGTGACTGATCATGCACTGATCACGTGGCTGATCATGCACTGATCACGTAACTGATCATGCACTGATCACGTAACTGATCATGCACTGATCACGTGGCTGATCATGCACTGATCACGTGGCTATCATGCACTGATCACGTGGCTGATCATGCACTGATCACGTGACTGATCATGCACTGATCACGTGACTGATCATGCACTGATCACGTGGCTGATCATGCACTGATCACGTAACTGATCATGCACTGATCACGTGGCTGATCATGCACTGATCACGTGGCTGATCATGCACTGATCACGTGACTGATCATGCACTGATCACGTGGCTGATCATGCACTGATCACGTGGCTGATCATGCACTGATCACGTAGCTATCATGCACTGATCACGTGACTGATCATGCACTGATCACGTGACTGATCATGCACTGATCACGTGACTGATCATGCACTGATCACGTGACTGATCATGCACTGATCACGTGACTGATCATGCACTGATCACGTGGCTATCATGCACTGATCACGTGGCTGATCATGCACTGATCACGTAGCTATCATGCACTGATCACGTGACTGATCATGCACTGATCACGTGACTGATCATGCACTGATCACGTGACTGATCATGCACTGATCACGTGGCTATCATGCACTGATCACGTGGCTGATCATGCACTGATCACGTGACTGATCATGCACTGATCACGTGACTGATCATGCACTGATCACGTGGCTATCATGCACTGATCACGTGGCTGATCATGCACTGATCACGTGACTGATCATGCACTGATCACGTGACTGATCATGCACTGATCACGTGGCTATCATGCACTGATCACGTGGCTGATCATGCACTGATCACGTGGCTGATCATGCACTGATCACGTGGCTGATCATGCACTGATCACGTGGCTATCATGCACTGATCACGTGGCTGATCATGCACTGATCACGTGCCTGATCATGCACTGATCACATGACTGATCATGCACTGATCACGTGACTGATCATGCACTGATCACGTGGCTATCATGCACTACTCACGTGGCTGATCATGCAATGATCATGTAGCTACCATGTACTGGTCACGTGACTGATCATACACCCATCAGGTGACTGATCATGCACTGATCACGTGGCTGATCATGCACTGATCACCTGCCTGATCATGCACTGATCACGTGACAAATCATGCACTGATCACATGGCTATCATGAACTGATCACGTGGCTGATCATGCACTGATCACGTGGCTGATCATGCACTGATACCGTGACTGAGCATGGACTGATCACATGACTATCATGTAGTGATCACGTGACTTAATGGCGCTGATCATGTGACTGATCATGCGCTGATCATGTTTGCTATCATACACTGATCATGTGCCTCTGGAGGCAATAAACAAAGAGCTGAGTAGGCACGAATCAAACAGTCAGCAGGCAATAATCATGGAACTCAGCTGTGAGGAATCATGCTGCTCAGCTGGCAATAATCAAGCAGCTGAGCAGGCAGGAATTACGCAGCACAGCTGGCAATTGTCAACCAGATGACAGGCAGGAATCGTGCAGCTCAGCTGGCAATTGTCAAGCAGATGAGCAGACAGTAATCACGCAGCTCAGCAGGCCCTGATCACGTGACTGAGCATGCACTGTTCACGTGGCTGATCATACACTGATCACGTGATGATCATGCACTGATCACGTGGCATCATGCACTGATCACGTGGCTGATCATACACTGTTCACGTGTCTGACCATGCACTGATCACGTGGCTGATCATACACTGCTCACGTAACTGATCATGCACTGATCACGTGGCTATCATGCACTGATCACGTGGCTGATCATGCACTGATCACGTGGCTATCATGCACTGATCACGTGACTGATCATGCACTGATCACGTGGCTGATCATGCACTGATCACGTGACTGATCATGCACTGATCACGTCTGATCATGCACTGATCACGTGGCTATCATGCACTGATCACGTGGCTGATCATGCACTGATCACGCAGCTACCATGTACTGGTCACGTGACTGATCATGCACTGATCACGTAATTGATCATGCACTGATCACGTGGCTGATCATGCACTGATCACGTGACTGATCATGCACTGATCACGTGACTGATCATGCACTGATCACGTGGCTATCATGCACTGATCACGTGGCTGATCATGCACTGATCACGCAGCTACCATGCACTGATCACGTGACTGATCATGCACTGATCACGTAATTGATCATGCACTGATCACGTGGCTGATCATGCACTGATCACGTGACTGATCATGCACTGATCACGTGGCTATCATGCACTGATCACGTGGCTGATCATGCACTGATCACGTGCCTGATCATGCACTGATCACATGACTGATCATGCACTGATCACGTGACTGATCATGCACTGATCACGTGGCTATCATGCACTACTCACGTGGCTGATCATGCAATGATCATGTAGCTACCATGTACTGGTCACGTGACTGATCATACACCCATCAGGTGACTGATCATGCACTGATCACATAGCTATCATGCACTGATCACGTGGCTGATCATGCACTGATCACGTGACTGATCATGCACTGATCACGTGACTGATCATGCACTGATCACGTAGCAGTCATGCACTGATCACCTGGCTGATCATGCACTGATACCGTGACTGAGCATGGACTGATCACATGACTATCATGTAGTGATCACGTGACTTAATGGCGATGATCATGTGACTGATCATGCGCTGATCATGTTTGCTATCATACACTGATCATGTGCCTCTGGAGGCAATAAACAAAGAGCTGAGTAGGCACGAATCAAACAGTCAGCAGGCAATAATCATGGAACTCAGCTGTGAGGAATCATGCTGCTCAGCTGGCAATAATCAAGCAGCTGAGCAGGCAGGAATTACGCAGCACAGCTGGCAATTGTCAAGCAGATGACAGGCAGGAATCATGCAGCTCAGCTGGCAATTGTCAAGCAGATGAGCAGACAGTAATCACGCAGCTCAGCAGGCCCTGATCACGTGACTGAGCATGCACTGTTCACGTGGCTGATCATACACTGATCACGTGATTGATCATGCACTGATCACTTGGATATCATGCACTGATCACGTGGCTGATCATACACTGTTCACGTGTCTGACCATGCACTGATCACGCTGCTGATCATACACTGCTCACGTAACTGATCATGCACTGATCACGTGGCTATCATGCACTGATCACGTGGCTGATCATGCACTGATCACGTGGCTACATGCACTGGTCACGTGACTGATCATGCACTGATCACGTGACTGATCATGCACTGATCACGTGGCTGATCATGCACTGATCACGTGACTGATCATGCACTGATCACGTGACTGATCATGCACTGATCACGTGGCTATCATGCACTGCTCACGTGGCTGATCATGCAATGATCACGCAGCTACCATGTACTGGTCACGTGACTGATCATGCACTGATCACGTAATTGATCATGCACTGATCACGTGGCTTATCATGCACTGATCATGTGACTGATCATGCACTGATCATGTTTGGTGTCACACACTGATCATGTGCCTCTGGAGGCAATGAACATAGAGCTGAGTAGGCAGGAAACAGTCAGCAGGCTATAATCATGGAACTCGGCTCTGAGAAATCATGCTGCTCAGCTGGCAATAATCAAGTAGATGAGCAGGCAGGAATTACGCAGCACAGGTGGCAATTGTCAAGGAGATGACAGGCAGGAATCGTGCAGCTCAGCTGGCAATTGTCAAGCAGATGAGCAGACAGTAATCACGCAGCTCATCAGGCCCTGATCACGTGACTGAGCATGCACTGTTCACGTGGCTGATCACACACTGATCACGTGACTGATCATGCACTGATCACGTGGCTATCATGCACTGATCACGTGATTGATCATGCACTGATCACGTAATAGCATGCACTGATCACGTGGCTATCATGCACTGATCACGTGGCTGATCATGCACTGATCACGTGACTGATCATGCACTGATCACGTAGCTATCATGCACTGATCACGTGGCTGATCATGCACTGATCACGGGACTGATCATGCACTGATCACGTGCTATCATGCACTGATCACATTAGTCCACATGCACTGATCACGTGATGATCATGCACTGATCACGTGACTGATCATGCACTGATCACGTGACTGATCATGCACTGATCACGTGACTGATCATGCACTGATCACGTGGCTATCATGCACTGATCACGTGGCTGATCATGCACTGATCACGCAGCTATCATGTACTGGTCACGTGACTGATCATGCACTGATCACGTGACTGATCATGCACTGATCACGTGGCTGATCATGCACTGATCACGTGACTGATCATGCACTGATCACGTGGCTATCATGCACTGATCACGTGGCTGATCATGCACTGATCACGTAGCTTACATGCACTGATCACGTGACTGATCATGCACTGATCACATAATTGATCATGCACTGATCACGTGACTGACATGCACTGATCACGTGACTGATCATGCACTGATCACGTGGCTATCATGCACTGATCACGTGGCTGATCATGCAATGATCACGTACTGACCATGTACTGGTCACGTGACTGATCATGCACTGATCACGTAATTGATCATGCACTGATCACGTGGCTATCATGCACTGATCACGTGGCTGATCATGCACTGATCACGTGACTGATCATGCACTGATCACGTGACTGATCATGCACTGATCACGTGGCTATCATGCACTGATCACGTGGCTATCATGCACTGATCACGTGGCTGATCATGCACTGATCACGTGACTGATCATGCACTGATCACGTGACTGATCATGCACTGATCACGAGGATATCATGCACTGATCACGTGGCTGATCATGCACTGATCACGTGTCTGATCATGCACTGATCACGTGGCTGATCATGCACTGATCACGTAACTGATCATGCACTGATCACGTGGCTATCATGCACTGATCACGTGGCTGATCATGCACTGATCACGTGGCTGATCACACACTTGTCACGTGACTGATCATGCACTGATCACGTGGCACTCATGCACTGATCACGTGGCTGATCATACACTGCTCACGTAACTGATCATGCACTGATCACGTGGCTATCATGCACTGATCACGTGGCTGATCATGCAATGATCACGTAGCTACCATATACTGATCACGTGACTGATCATGCACTGATCACGTAAATGATCATGCACTGATCACGTGACTGATCATGCACTGATCACGTGACTGATCATGCACTGATCACGTGGCTATCATGCACTGATCACGTGGCTGATCATGCACTGATCACGTAGCTACCATGTACTGGTCACGTGACTGATCATGCACTGATCACGTAATGATCCTGCACTGATCACGTGACTCATCATGCACTGATCACGTGGCTGATCACACACGTATCACGTGACTGATCATGCACTGATCACGTGGCTATCATGCACTGATCACGTGGCTATCATGCACTGATCACGTGGATATCATGCACTGATCACGTGGCTGATCACACACTGATCACGTGACTGATCATGCACTGATCACGTGACTGATCATGCACTGATCACGTGGCTATCATGCACTGATCACGTGGCTGATCATGCACTGATCACGTGACTGATCATGCACTGATCACGTAACTGATCATGCACTGATCACGTGGCTTATCATGCACTGATCATGTGACTGATCATTTGCTGATCATGTTTGGTGTCATACACTGATCATGTGCCTCTGGAGGCAATGAACAAAGAGCTGAGTAGGCAGGAATCAGTCAGCAGGCTATAATCATGGAACTCAGCTCTGAGAAATCATGCTGCTCAGCTGGCAATAATCAAGCAGATGAGCAGGCAGGAATTACGCAGCACAGGTGGCAATTGTCAAGCAGATGACAGGCAGGAATCGTGCAGCTCAGCTGGCAATTGTCAAGCAGATGAGCAGACAGTAATCACGCAGCTCAGCAGGCCCTGATCACGTGACTGAGCATGCACTGTTCACGTGGCTGATCATACACTGATCACGTGATTGATCAAGCACTGATCACTTGGATATCATGCACTGATCACGTGGCTAATCATACACTGTTCACGTTTCTGAGCATGCGTGATCACGTGGCTGATCATACACTGCTCACGTAACTGATCATGCACTGATCACGTAACTGATCATGCACTGATCACGTGGCTGATCATGCAATGATCACCTGGCTACCATGTACTGGTCCCGTGACTGATCATGCACTGATCACGTAACTGATCATGCACTGATCACGTGGCTCTCATGCACTGATCACGTGATTGTGCATGCACTGATCACGTAATTGTATGCACTGCTCACGTGGCTATCATGCACTGATGACGTGGCTGATCATGCACTGATCATGTGACTGATCATGCACTGATCACGTAGCTATCTTGCACTGATCACTTGGCTGATCATACACTGATCACGGGACTGATCGTGCACTGATTACGGCGCTATCATGCATTGACTACATGACTCCACATGCACTTATCACGTCTAATCATGCACTGATCACATGACTGCCCATGCACTGATCATGTGGATGATCATACACTGATCATGTGACAGATCATGCACTGATCACGTGGCTGATCATGCACTGATACCGTGACTGAGCATGGTTTGATCACATGACTATCATGTAGTGATCACGTGCTTAATGGCTCTGATCATGTGACTGATCATGCGCTGCTCATGTTTGCTATCATACACTGATCATGTGCCTCTGGAGGCAATAAACAAAGAGCTGAGTAGGCACGAATCAAACAGTCAGCAGGCAATAATCATGGCACTCAGCTGTGAGGAATCATGCTGCTCAGCTGGCAATAATCAAGCAGCTGAGCAGGCAGGAATTAGGCAGCACAGCTGGCAATTGTCAAGCAGATGACAGGCAGGAATCCTGCAGCTCAGCTGGCAATTGTCAAGCAGATGAGCAGACAGTAATCACGCAGCTCAGCAGGCCCTGATCACGTGACTGAGCATGCACTATTCACGTGGCTGTTCATACACTGATCACGTGATGATCATTCACTGATCACTTGGATATCATGCACTGATAACGTGGCTGATCATACACTGTTCACGTGTCTGACAATGCACTGATCATGTGGCTGATCATACACTGCTCAGGTAACTGATCATGCACTGATCACGTGGCTATCATGCACTGATATCATGCACTGGTCACGGGGCTGATCACACACGTATCACATGACTGATCATGCACTGATCACGTGGCTATCATGCACAGATCACGTGGCTGATCATGCAATGATCACGTGGCTACCATGTACTGGTCACGTGACTGATCATGCACTGATCACGTGGCTGATCATGCACCGATCACGTGGCTAACATGCACTGCTCACGTGGCTGGTCATGCAATGATCACGCAGCTACCATGTACTGGTCACATGACTGATCATGCACTGATCACGTAATTGATCATGCACTGATCAACTGGCTTATCATGCATTGATTATGTGATTCATCATGTGCTGATCATGTTTGCTGTCATACACTGATCATGTGCTTCTGGAGGCAATGAACAAAGAGCTGAGTAGGCAGGAATCAGTAGGCAATAATCATGGAACTCAGCTCTGAGAAATCATGCTGCTCAGCTGGCAATAATCAGGTAGATGAGCAGGCAGGAATTATGCAGCACAGGTGGCAATTGTCAAGGAGATGACAGGCAGAAATCGTGCAGCTCAGCTGGCAATTGTCAAGCAGATGAGCAGACAGTAATCACGAAGCTCAGCAGGCCCTGATCACGTGACTGAGCATGCACTGTTCACGTCGCTGATCACACACCTATCACGTGAATGATCATGCACTGATCACGTGGCTCTCATGCACAGATCACGTGGCTATCATGAACTTATCACATGGCTGGTCATACACTGATCTTATAGTTACCATGTTCCAGTCACGTGAATGATCATACACCCATCAGGTGACTGATCATGAACTGATCACGTGGCTATCATGCACTGACCACGAGACTGAAAATGCACTGATCACGTCTATTCATGCACTGATCACATGACTGCCCATGCACTGATCATGTGGATGATCATACACTAATCATGTGACAGATCATGCACTGATCACGTGGCTGATCATGCACTGATACCGTGACTGAGCATGGACTGATCACATGACTATCATGTAGTGATCACGTGACTTAATGGCGCTGATCATGTGACTGATCATGTGCTGATCATGTTTGCTATCATACACTGATCATGTCCCTCTGGAGGCAATAAACAAAGACCTGAGTAGGCACGAATCAAACAGTCAGCAGGCAACAATCATGGAACTCAGCTGTGAGGAATCCTGCTGCTCAGCTGGCAATAATCAAGCAGCTGAGCAGGCAGGAATTATGCAGCACAGCTGGCAATTTTCAAGCAGATGACAGGCAGGAATCGTACAGCTCAGCTGGCAATTGTCAAGCAGATGAGCAGACAGTAATCACGCAGCTCACCAGGCCCTGATCACGTGACTGAGCATGCACTGTACACGTGACTGATCATGCACTGATCACGTGGCTATCATGCACTGATCACGTGGCTATCATGCACTGATATCATGCACTGGTCACGTGTGTGATCGCACACGTATCACGTGACTGATCATGCACTGATCACGTGGCTATCATGCACAGATCACGTGGCTGATCATGCAATGATCACGTAGCTACCATGTACTGGTCACATGACTGATCATGCACTGATCACGTGGCTGATCATGCACTGATCACGTGACTGATCATGCACTGATCACGTGACTGATCATGCACTGATCACGTGGCTATCATGCACTGCTCACGTGGCTGATCATGCAATGATCACGCAGCTACCATGTACTGGTCACATGACTGATCATGCACTGATCACGTAATTGATCATGCACTGATCACCTGGCTTATCATGCATTAATTATGTGATTCATCATGTGCTGATCATGTTTGCTGTCTTACACTGATCATGTGCCTCTGGAGACAATGAACAAAGAGCTGAGTAGACAGGAATCAGTAGGCAATAATCATGGAACTCAGCTCTGAGAAATCATGCTGCTCAGCTGGCAATAATCAGGTAGATGAGCAGGCAGGAATTATGCAGCACAAGTGGCAATTGTCAAGGAGATGACAGGCAGGAATCGTACAGCTCAGCTGGCAATTGTCAAGCACATGAGCAGACAGTAATCACGCAGCTCAGCAGGCCCTGATCACGTGACTGAGCATGCACTGTTCACGTCGCTGATCACACACTATCACGTGAATGATCATGCACTGATCACGTGGCTCTCATGCACAGATCACGTAATTGCGCATGCACTGATCACGTAATTGTATGCACTGCTCACGTGGCTATCATGCACTGATGACGTGGCTGATCATGCACTGATCATGTGACTGATCATGCACTGATCACGTAGCTATCTTGCACCGGTCACTTGGCTGATCATACACTCATAACGGGACTGATCGTGCACTGATTGCGGCGCTATCATATATTGACTACATGACTCCACATGCACTGATCACGTGGATGATCATGCACTGATCACGTGACTGACCATGCACTGATCACGTGACTGATCATGCACTGATCACGTGGCTATCATGCACTGATCATTTGGCTGGTCATACACTGATCATGTGCCTGGTCATGCACTGATCATGTGGCTGATCATGCACTGCTCACGTGTCTGGTCATGCAATGATCACGTAGCTGCCATATACTGGTCATGCGACTGATCATGCACAGATCACGTAAATGATAATGCACTGTTCCCGTGACTGATCATGTACTGATCACGTGACTGATCATGCACTGATCACGTGGCTATCATGCTCTCCTCACGTGGGTGATCATGCAATGATCACGTAGCAACCATGTACTGGTCACCTGACTGATCATGCACTGATCATGTAATTGATCCAGCACTGATCACGTGGCTCATCATGCACTGATCACGTGACTGTTCACGCACTGATCACTTGACTGATCATGCAGTGATCACGTGGCTATAATGCCCTGATTACGTGGCTGATCATACACTTTTCACGTGCCTATCATGCACAGATCACGTGACTAATCATGAACTTATCACGTGGCTATAATGCACTGATCACGTGGCTGATCATTCACTGTTCACGTTCCTGGTCATGCACAGATCACGTGACAAATGATGAACTGATCACGGGGCTATAATTCACTGATTACGTGGATATCATGCACTGATTACGTGCCTGTCATGCACAGATCATGTGACTAATCATGAACTGATCACGTGGTATCATGCACTGATCATGTGGCTGATCATGCACTGTTCACGTGTCTGATCATGCGCTGATCACGTGGCTGATCATACACTGCTCACGTAGCTGATCATGCACTGATCACGTGTCTATCATGCAGTGCTCACGTGGCTGATTCTGCAATGATCACGTAGCTACATGTACTGGTCACGTGACTGATCATGCAATGATAACGTAATTGATCATGCACTGATCACGTGTCTATCATGCACTGCTTACGTGGCTGATCATACAATGATCATGTAGCTACCATGTACTGGTCACATGACTGATCATGCACTGATCACGTGATTGATCATGCACTGATCAAGTGGCTGATCATGCACTGATCACGTGACTGATCATGCACTGTTCACGAGACTCATCATGCACTGATCACGTGGCTATCATGCACTGATCACGTGGCTGATCATACACTGATCACGTGTCTGATCATGCACTGTTCACGAGACTGATCATGCATTGATCACGTGGATATCATGCACTGATCACGTGTTTGATCATACACTGTTCACGTGTCTGACCATGCACTGCTCACGTGGCTGATCATGCACTGTTCACGGGACTGATCATGCACTGACCACGTAGCACTCATGCACTGATCACGTGGCTGATCATACTCTGCTCATGTAACTGATCATGCACACATCAGGTGGCTATCATGCACTTCTCACCTGGCTGGTCATGCAATGTTCACATAGCTACCATATACTGGTCACGTGACTGATCATGCACAGATCACGTAAATGATCATGCACTGTTCACATGACTGATCATGTACTGATCACGTGACTGATCATGCACTGATCACGTGGCTATCATGCACTGCTCACATGCCTGATCATGCAATGATCACGTAGCAACGATGTACTGGTCACGTGACTGATCATGCACTGATCACGTAATTAATCCTGCACTGATCACCTGACTCATCATGCACTGATCACGTGGCTGATCATGCAATGATCGCGTAGCTACCATGTACTGGTCACGTGACTGATCTTGCACTGATCACGTAGTTGATCATGCACTGATCACGTGGCTGATCAAGCACTGATCACGTGGCTACCATGCACTGCTAACGTGGCTGACCATGCAATGATCACGAAGCTACCATGTACTGGTCACGTGACTGATCATGCACTGATCATGTGTCTGATCATGCACTGATCACGTGACTAATCATGCACTGATCACGTGACTGATCATGCACTGATCACGTGGCTATCATGCACTGATCACGTGGCTGGTCATACACTGATCACGCAGCTACCATATACTGGTCAAGTAACTGATCATGCACTGATGACGTAATTGATCATGCACTGATCATGTGGCTGATCATGCACTGATCACGTGACTGATCATGCACTGATCACGTGACTGATCATGCACTGATCACGTGGCTATCATGCACTGATCACATGGCTGGTCATACACTGATCACGTGCCTGGTCATGCACAGATGACATGACTGATCATGCACTGATCACCTCACTGATCACGCATTGATCACGTGGCTATCATGCACTACTCACGTGGCTGATCATGCAATGATCATGTAGCTACCATGTACTGGTCACGTGACTGATCATACACCCATCAGGTGACTGATCATGCACTGATCACGTGGCTATCATGCACTGTTCATGTGGCTGATCATACACTGATCACCTGCCTGGTCATGCACAGATCACGGGACTAATCATGAACTGATCACCTAGCAATCATTCACTGATCACCTGGCTGATCATGCACTGATCACGTGGCTATCATGAAATGATCACGTGGCTATCATGCACTGATCACGTGGCTGATCATGCACTGATACCGTGACTGAGCATGGACTGATCACATGACTATCATGTAGTGATCACGTGACTTAATGGCGCTGACCATGTGACTGATCATGCGCTGAGCATGTTTGCTATCATACACTGATCATGTGCCTCTGGAGGCAATAAACAAAGAGCTGAGTAGGCACGAATCAAACAGTCAGCAGGCAATAATCATGGAACTCAGCTGTGAGGAATCATGCTGCTCAGCTGGCAATAATCAAGCAGCTGAGCACGCAGGAATTACACAGCACAGCTGGCAATTGTCAAGCAGATGACAGGCAGGAATCATGCAGCTCGGCTGGCAATTGTCAAGCAGATGAGCAGACAGTAATCACGCAACTCAGCAGGTCCTGATCAAGTGACTGAGCATGCACTGTTCACCTGGCTGATCATACAATGATCACGTGATTGATCATGCAATGATCACTTGGATATCATGCACTGATCACGTGGCTGATCATACACTGTTCACGTGTCTGACCATGCACTGATCACGTGGCTGATCATACACTGTTCACGTAACTGATCATGCACTGATCACGTAACTGATCATGCACTAATCACGTGGCTGATCATGCACTGATCACGTGGTATCATGCACTGCTCACGTGGCTGATCATGCACTGATCACGTGACTGACCATGCACTGATCACGTGACTGATCATGCACTGAATACGTGGCTGATCATGCACTGATCACGTGGCTGATCATACTCTGCTCTCGTAACTGATCATGCACACATCACGTGGCTATCATGCAATGCTCACGTGGCTGTCATGCAATGATCACGTAGCTACTATATACTGGTCACGTGACTCATCATGCACAGATCATGTAAATGATCATGCACTATTTACGTGACTGATCATGTACTGATCACGTGGCTATCATGCCCTGCTCACGTGGCTGATCATGCAATGATCACGTAGCAACCATGTACTGGTCACGTGACTGATCATGCACTGATCACGTAATTGATCCTGCACAGGTCACGTGGCTCATCATGCACTGATCACGTGGCTTATCACACATGTATCACATGACTGATCATGCACTGATCACGTGACAATCACGCACTGATCACGTGGCTATCATGCACTGATCACGTGGCTGATCATGCAATGATCACGTAGCTACCATGTACTGGTCACGTGACTGATCATGCACTGATCACGTAATTGATACTGCACTGATCACGTGGCTCATCACGCACTGATCACGTGTCTGACCCTGCACTGATCACGTGGCTCATCATGCACTGATCACGTGGATGATCATGCACTGATCACGTGACTGATCATGCACTGATCACGTGGTTATCATGCACTGCTCACGTGGCTGATCATGCAATGATCACGCAGCTACGATGTACTAGTCAAATGACTGATGATGTACAGATCACGTGACTAATCATGAACTGATCCCGTGGCTATCCTGCACTGATCGCGTGGATATCATGCACTGATCACGTGGCTGATCATGCACTGATCACGTGACTGATCATGCAGTGATCACGTGACTGACCATGCACTGATCACGTGACTGATCATCCACTGAACAGTTGGCTATCATGCACTGATTACTTGGCTGATCATACACTGATCACGTGACTGATAATGCACTGATCATCTGGCTATCATGCACTCATTACCTGGCTATCGTGCACTGATCACGTGGTTGATCATACACTGATCACATGACTGCCCATGCACTGGTCACGTGGATGATCATGCACTGATCATGTGACAGATCATGCAGTGATCAAGTGCCTATCATGCACTGATCAAGTGGCTGATCATACTCTGATCACGTAACTGATCATGCACTGATCAGGTGACTATCATGCACTGCTCACGTGGCTGATCATGCACTGATCCCGTGGCTATCATGCACTGTTCATGTGGCTGTTCATACACTGATCACCTGCCTGGTCATGCACAGATCACGTGACTACTCATGAAGTGATCACTTGGCTATCATGCAATGATCACGTGGCTATCATGCACTGATCACGTGGCTGATCACACTCATATCACGTGACTGATCATGCACTGTTCATGTGGCTGTTCATACACTGATCACCTGCCTGGTCATGCACTGATCACGTGGCTGATCATGCACTGCTCACGTGTCTGGTCATGCAATGATCACGTAGCTGCCATATACTGGTCACGCGACTGATCATGCACAGATCACGTAAATGATAATGCACTGTTCCCGTGACTGATCATGTACTGATCACGTGACTGATCATGCACTGATCACGTGGCTATCATGCTCTCCTCACGTGGGTGATCATGCAATGATCACGTAGCAACCATGTACTGGTCACCTGACTGATCATGCACTGATCATGTAATTGATCATGCACTGATCACGTGGCTCATCATGCACTGATCACGTGACTGATCACGCACTGATCACTTGACTGATCATGCAGTGATCACGTGGCTATAATGCCCTGATTACGTGGCTGATCATACACTTTTCACGTGCCTATCATGCACAGATCACGTGACTAATCATGAACTTATCACGTGGCTATAATGCACTGATCACGTGGCTGATCATTTACTGTTCACGTGACTGATCATGCACTGATCACGTGACTGATCATGCACTGATCACGTGGCTATCATGCACTGATCACGTGGCTATCATGCACTGATCACGTGGCTGATCATGCACTGATCACGTGACTGATCATGCACTGATCACGTGGTATCATGCACTGATCACGTGGCTGATCATGCACTGATCACGTGGCTGATCATGCACTGATCACGTGGCTGATCATGCACTGATCACGTGCTGATCATGCACTGATCACGTGGCTATCATGCACTGATCACGTGGCTGATCATGCAATGATCACGTAGCTTACATGCACTGATCACGTGACTGATCATGCACTGATCACGTGACTGATCATGCACTGATCACGTGGCTATCATGCACTGATCACGTGGCTGATCATGCAATGATCACGTAGCTACCATGCACTGGTCACGTGACTGATCATGCACTGATCACGTAATTGATCATGCACTGATCACGTGGCTGATCATGCACTGATCACGTGACTGATCATGCACTGATCACGTGACTGATCATGCACTGATCACGTGGCTATCATGCACTGATCACGTGGCTGATCATGCACTGATCACGTGACTGATCATGCACTGATCACGTGACTGATCATGCACTGATCACGTGGCTATCATGCACTGATCACGTGGCTGATCATGCACTGATCACGTGGCTGATCATGCACTGATCACGTGGCTGATCATGCACTGATCACGTGACTGATCATGCACTGATCACGTGGCACTCATGCACTGATCACGTGGCTGATCATACACTGCTCACGTAACTGATCATGCACTGATCACGTGGCTATCATGCACTGCTCACGTGGCTGATCATGCAATGATCACGTAGCTACCATATACTGGTCACGTGACTGATCATGCACTGATCACGTAAATGATCATGCACTGATCACGTGACTGATCATGCACTGATCACGTGACTGATCATGCACTGATCACGTGGCTATCATGCACTGCTCACGTGGCTGATCATGCAATGATCACGTAGCAACGATGTACTGGTCACGTGACTGATCATGCACTGATCACGTAATTGATCATGCACTGATCACGTGACTCATCATGCACTGATCACGTGGCTGATCACACACGTATCACGTGACTGATCATGCACTGATCACGTGGCTATCATGCACTGATCACGTGGCTATCATGCACTGATCACGTGGCTGATCATGCACTGATCACGTGGCTATCATGCACTGATCACGTGACTGATCATGCACTGATCACGTGGCTGATCATGCACTGATCACGTGGCTGATCATGCACTGATCACGTGGCTATCATGCACTGATCACGTGGCTGATCATGCACTGATCACGAAGCTATCATGCACTGATCACGTGACTGATCATGCACTGATCACGTGGCTGATCATGCACTGATCACGTGACTGATCATGCACTGATCACGTGACTGATCATGCACTGATCACGTGGCTATCATGCACTGATCACGTGGCTGATCATGCACTGATCACGTAGCTATCATGCACTGATCACGTAACTGATCATGCACTGATCACGTAATTGATCATGCACTGATCACGTGGCTGATCATGCACTGATCACGTGACTGATCATGCACTGATCACGTGACTGATCATGCACTGATCACGTGGCTATCATGCACTGATCACGTGGCTGATCATGCACTGATCACGTGCCTGATCATGCACAGATGACATGACTGATCATGCACTGATCACGTCACTGATCATGCACTGATCACGTGGCTATCATGCACTACTCACGTGGCTGATCATGCAATGATCATGTAGCTACCATGTACCGGTCACGTGACTGATCATACACCCATCAGGTGACTGATCATGCACTGATCACGTGGCTATCATGCACTGTTCATGTGGCTGATCATACACTGATCACCTGCCTGATCATGCACAGATCACGGGACTAATCATGAACTGATCACCTAGCAATCATTCACTGATCACCTGGCTGATCATGCACTGATCACGTGGCTATCATGCAATGATCACGTGGCTATCATGCACTGATCACGTGGCTGATCATGCACTGATACCGTGACTGAGCATGGACTGATCACATGACTATCATGTAGTGATCACGTGACTTAATGGCGCTGACCATGTGACTGATCATGCGCTGAGCATGTTTGCTATCATACACTGATCATGTGCCTCTGGAGGCAATAAACAAAGAGCTGAGTAGGCACGAATCAAACAGTCAGCAGGCAATACTCATGGAACTCAGCTGTGAGGAATCATGCTGCTCAGCTGGCAATAATCAAGCAGCTGAGCAGGCAGGAATTACACAGCACAGCTGGCAATTGTCAAGCAGATGACAGGCAGGAATCATGCAGCTCAGCTGGCAATTGTCAAGCAGATGAGCAGACAGTAATCACGCAACTCAGCAGGTCCTGATCAAGTGACTGAGCATGCACTGTTCACCTGGCTGATCATACAATGATCACGTGATTGATCATGCAATGATCACTTGGATATCATGCACTGATCACGTGGCTGATCATACACTGTTCACGTGTCTGACCATGCACTGATCACGTGGCTGATCATACACTGATCACGTAACTGATCATGCACTGATCACGTAATTGATCATGCACTAATCACGTGGCTGATCATGCACTGATCACGTGGTATCATGCACTGCTCACGTGGCTGATCATGCACTGATCACGTGACTGACCATGCACTGATCACGTGACTGATCATGCACTGAATACGTGGCTGATCATGCACTGATCACCTAATTGATCATGCACTGATCACGTGGCTGATCATGCACTGATCACGTGGCTGATCATACTCTGCTCTCGTAACTGATCATGCACACATCACGTGGCTATCATGCAATGCTCACGTGGTTCGTCATGCAATGATCACGTAGCTACTATATACTGGTCACGTGACTCATCATGCACAGATCATGTAAATGATCATGCACTGTTTACGTGACTGATCATGTACTGATCACGTGGCTATCATGCCCTGCTCACGTGGTTGATCATGCAATGATCACGTAGCAACCATGTACTGGTCACGTGACTGATCATGCACTGATCACGTAATTGATCCTGCACAGGTCACGTGGCTGATCATGCACTGATCACGTGGCTTATCACACATGTATCACATGACTGATCATGCACTGATCACGTGACATCATGCACTGATCACGTGGCTATCATGCACTGATCACGTGGCTGATCATGCAATGATCACGTAGCTACCATGTACTGGTCACGTGACTGATCATGCACTGATCACGTAATTGATACTGCACTGATCACGTGGCTCATCACGCACTGATCACGTGGCTGATCATGCACTGATCACGTGGCTCATCATGCACTGATCACGTGGCTGATCATACACTGATCACGTGACTGATCATGCACTGATCACGTGGCTATCATGCACTGATCACGTGGCTGATCATGCAATGATCACGCAGCTACGATGCACTAGTCAAATGACTGATGATGTACAGATCACGTGACTAATCATGAACTGATCACGTGGCTGATCCTGCACTGATCACGTGGATATCATGCACTGATCACGTGGCTGATCATGCACTGATCACGTGACTGATCATGCAGTGATCACGTGACTGACCATGCACTGATCACGTGACTGATCATCCACTGAACAGTTGGCTATCATGCACTGATTACTTGGCTGATCATACACTGATCACGTGACTGATAATGCACTGATCATCTGGCTATCATGCACTGATTACCTGGCTATCGTGCACTGATCACGTGGTTGATCATACACTGATCACATGACTGCCCATGCACTGATCACGTGGATGATCATACACTGATCATGTGACAGATCATGCAGTGATCAAGTGGCTATCATGCACTGATCAAGTGGCTGATCATACACTGATCACGTGACTGATCATGCACTGATCAGGTGACTATCATGCACTGCTCACGTGGCTGATCATGCACTGATCCCGTGGCTATCATGCACTGATCATGTGGCTGTTCATACACTGATCACCTGCCTGGTCATGCACAGATCACGTGACTAATCATGAACTGATCACCTAGCAATCATTCACTGATCACCTGGCTGATCATGCACTGATCACGTGGCTATCATGCAATGATCACGTGGCTATCATGCACTGATCACGTGGCTGATCATGCACTGATACCGTGACTGAGCATGGACTGATCACATGACTATCATGTAGTGATCACGTGACTTAATGGCGCTGACCATGTGACTGATCATGCGCTGAGCATGTTTGCTATCATACACTGATCATGTGCCTCTGGAGGCAATAAACAAAGAGCTGAGTAGGCACGAATCAAACAGTCAGCAGGCAATAATCATGGAACTCAGCTGTGAGGAATCATGGTGCTCAGCTGGCAATAATCAAGCAGCTGAGCAGGCAGGAATTACACAGCACAGCTGGCAATTGTCAAGCAGATGACAGGCAGGAATCATGCAGCTCGGCTGGCAATTGTCAAGCAGATGAGCAGACAGTAATCACGCAACTCAGCAGGTCCTGATCAAGTGACTGAGCATGCACTGTTCACCTGGCTGATCATACAATGATCACGTGATTGATCATGCAATGATCACTTGGATATCATGCACTGATCACGTGGCTGATCATACACTGTTCACGTGTCTGACCATGCACTGATCACGTGGCTGATCATACACTGTTCACGTAACTGATCATGCACTGATCACGTGACTGATCATGCACTAATCACGTGGCTGATCATGCACTGATCACGTGGCTGATCATACACTGTTCACGAAACTGATCATGCACTGATCACGTAATTGATCATGCACTAATCACGTGGCTGATCATGCACTGATCACGTGGCTGATCATGCACTGTTCACGTGTCTGACAATGCACTGATCACGTGGCTGATCATACACTGCTCAGGTAACTGATCATGCACTGATCACGTGGCTATCATGCACTGATCACGTGGCTGATCATGAAATGACCACGCAGCTACCATGTACTGGTCACGTGACTGATAATGCACTGATCATGTGGCTGATCATGCACTGATCACGTGACTGATCATGCACTGATCTCGTGACTGATCATGCACTGATCAGGTGGCTATCATGCACTGATCACTTGGCTGGTCATACACTGATCACGCAGCTACCAGGTACTGGTCACGTGACTGATCATGCACTGATGACGTAATTGATCATGCACTGATCATGTGGCTGATCATGCACTGATCACTTGACTGATCATGCACTGATCACGTGACTTATCATGCACTGATTACGTGGCTATCATGCACTGATCACATGGCTGGTCATACACTGATCACGCAGCTACCATGTACTGGTCACGTGAATGATCATGCACTGATGACGTAATTGATCATGCACTGATCATGTGGCTGATCATGCACTGATCACGTGACTGATCATGCACTGATCACGTGACTGATCATGCACTGATCACGTGGCTATCATGCACCACTCACGTGGCTGATCATGCAATGATCATGTAGCTCCATGTACCGGTCACGTGACTGATCATACACCCATCAGGTGACTGATCACGCACTGATCACGTGGCTATCATGCACTGTTCACGTGGCTGATCATACACTGATCACCTGCCTGGTCATGCACAGATCACGTGACGAATCATGAACTGATCACGTAGCAGTCATTCACTAATCACCTGGCTGATCATGCACTGATCACGTGGCTATCATGCAATGATCACGTGGCTATCATGCACTGATCACGTGGCTGATCATGCACTGATACCGTGACTTAGCATGGACTGATCACATGACTATCATGTAGTGATCACGTGACTTAATGGCGCTGATCATGTGACTGATCATGCGCTGAGCATGTTTGCTATCATACACTGATCATGTGCCTCTGGAGGCAATAAACAAAGAGCTGAGTAGGCACGAATCAAACAGTCAGCAGGCAATAATCATGGAACTCAGCTGTGAGGAATCATGCTGCTCAGCTGGCAATAATCAAGCAGCTGAGCAGGCAGGAATTACACAGCACAGCTGGCAATTATCAAGCAGATGACAGGCAGGAATCATGCAGCTCGGCTGGCAATTGGCAAGCAGATGAGCAGACAGTAATCACGCATCTCAGCAGGCCCTGATCACGTGACTGATCATGCACTGTTCACCTGGCTGATCATACATTGATCACGTGATTGATCAAGCACTGATCACTTGGATATCATGCACTGATCACGTGGCTAATCATACACTGTTCACGTGTCTCACCATGCACTGATCACGTGGCTCTTCATACACTGCTCACGTAACTGATTATGCACTGATCACGTAACTGATCATGCACTGATCACGTGGCTAATCATGCAATGATCACGTAGCTACTATGTACTGGTCCCGTGAGTGATCATGCACTGATCACTTAATTGATCATGCACTGATCACGTGGCTATCATGCACTGCTCACGTGGCTGATCATGCAGTGATCACGCAGCTACCATGTACTGGTCACATGAGTGATCATCCACTGATCACGTAATTGATCATGCACTGATCACCTGGCTTATCATGCATTCATCATGTGACTGATCATGTGCTGAACATGTTTGGTGTCACACACTGATCATGTGCTTCTGGAGGCAATGAACAAAGTGCTGAGTAGGCAGGAATCAGTCAGCAGGCTATAATCATGGAACTCAGCTCTGAGAAATCATGCTGCTCAGCTGGCAATAATCAAGTAGATGAGCAGGCAGGAATTATGCAGCACATGTGGCAATTGTCAAGGAGATGACAGGCAGGAATCGTACAGCTCAGCTGGCAATTGTCAAGCAGATGAGCAGACAGTAATCACGTAGCTCAGCACGCCCTGATCACGTGACTGAGCATGCACTGTTCACGTCACTGATCACACACCTATCACGTGAATGATCATGCACTGATCACTTCGATATCATGCACTGATCACGTGATTGCGCATGCACTGGTCACGTAATTGTATGCACTGCTCACGTGGCTATCATGCACTGATGACGTGGCTGATCATGCACTGATCATGTGACTGATCATGCACTGATCACGTAGCTATCTTGCACTGATTACTTGGCTGATCATACACTCATCACGGGACTGATCGGGCACTGATTACGGCGCTATCATGCATTGACTACATGACTCCACATGCACTGATCACGTGGATGATCATGCACAGATCACGTGACTGACCATGCACTGATCACGTGACTAATTATGCACTGATCACGTGGCTGATCATGCACTGATCACGTAGCTACCATGTACTGGTCACGTGATTGATTATGCACAGATCACGTAATTGATCATGCACTGGTCACGTGGCTGATCATGCACTGATCACGTGACTCATCATGCACTGATCACGTGACTCATCATGCACTGATCACGTGGCTATCATGCAGTGATCACGTGGCTATCATGCACAGATCACATGGCTGATCATGCAATGATCACGTAGCTACCATATTCTGGTCACGTGACTGATCATGCACTGATCACGTGGCTGATCATGCACTGATCACGTGACTGATCATGCACTGTTCACGTGACTCATCATGCACTGACCACGTGGATATCATGCAATGATCACGTGTTTGATCATACACTGTTCATGTGTCTTACCATGTACTGCTCACGTGGCTGATCATACACTGTTCACGTAACTGATCATGCAATGATCACGTGGATATCATGCACTGATCACGTGGCTCAACATGCACTGATCACCTGGATTACAACACACCTGTCACGTGACTGATCATGCACTGATCACGTGACTGACCATGAACTGCTCACGTGACTGATCATGCACTGATCACGTAGCACTCATGCACTGATCACGTGGCTGATCATACTCTGCTCACGTAACTGATCATGCACACATCAGGTGGCTATCATGCACTTCTCACCTGGCTGGTCATGCAATGTTCACATAGCTACCATATACTGGTCACGTGACTGATCATGCACAGATCACGTAAATGATCATGCACTGTTCACATGACTGATCATGTACTGATCACGTGACTGATCATGCACTGATCACGTGGCTGATCATTCACTGTTCAAGTTCCTGGTCATGCACAGATCACGTGACAAATGATGAACTGATCACGGGGCTATAATTCACTGATCACGTGGATATCATGCACTGATTACCTGCCTGATCATGCACAGATCACGTGACTAATCATGAACTGATCATGTAGGTATCATGCACTGATCACGTGGCTGATCATACACTGTTCACGTGTCTGATCATGAGCTGATCACGTGGCTGATCATACACTGCTCACGTAGCTGATCATGCACTGATCACGTGTCTATCATGCAGTGCTCACGTGGCTGATCCTGCAATGATCATGTAGCTTACATGTACTGGTCACGTGACTGATCATGCAATGGTAACGTAATTGATCATGCACTGATCACGTGACTGTTCATGTACTGATCACGTGATTGATCATGCACTGATCACGTGTCTATCATGCACTGCTTACGTGGCTGATCATAAAATGTTAACATAGCTACCATGTACTGGTCACATGACTGATCATGCACTGATCACGTAATTGATCATGCACTGATCAAGTGGCTGATCATACACTGATCACGTGACTGATCATGCACTCTTCACGAGACTCATCATGCACTGATCACGTGGCTATCATGCACTGATCACGTGGCTTATCATACACTGATCACGTGACTGATCATGCACTGTTCACGAGACTGATCATGCACTGATCACGTGGCTATCATGCACTGATCACGTGGCTATCATGCACTGCTCAGGTGGCTGATCAGGCAATGATCACGTAGCTACCATGTACTGGTCACGTGACTGATCATGCACTGATCACGTAATTGATCCTGCACAGGTCACGTGGCTCATCATGCACTGATCACGTGGCTTATCACACATGTATCACGTGACTGATCATGCACTGATCACGTGGCTCTCATGCACTGATCACTTGGCTGGTCATACACTGTTCACGCAGCTACCATGTACTGGTCACGTGACTGATCATGCACTGATCATGTGTCTGGTCATGCACTGATCACGTGACTGATCATGCACTGATCACGTGACTGATCATGCACTGATCACGTGGCTATCATGCACTGATCACTTGGCTGGTCATACACTAATCACGCAGCTACAATATACTGGTCAAGTAACTGATCATGCACTGATGACGTAATTGATCATGCACTGATCATGTGGCTGATCATGCACTGATCACGTGACTGATCATGCACTGATCACGTGACTGATCATGCACTGATCACGTGGCTATCATGCACTGATCACATGGCTGGTCATACACTGATCACGTGCCTGTTCATGCACAGATTACATGACTGATCATGCACTGATCACCTCACTGATCACGCACTGATCACGTGGCTATCATGCACTACTCACATGGCTGATCATTCAATGATCATGTAGCTACCATGTACCGGTCACGTGACTGATCATACACACATCAGGTGACTGATCATGCACTGATCACGTGGCTATCATGCACTGATCACGTGGCTGATCATGCACTGATCACGTGACTGATCATGCACTGATCACGTGGCTATCATGCACTGATCACTTGGCTGGTCATGCACTGATCACGCAGCTACCATATACTGGTCAAGTAACTGATCATGCACTGATGACGTAATTGATCATGCACTGATCATGAGGCTGATCATGCACTGATCACGTGACTGATCATGCACTGATCAGGTGACTGATCATGCACTGATCACGTGGCTATCATGTCTGATCACATGGCTGGTCATACACTGATCACGTGCCTGGTCGTGCACAGATTACATGACTGACCATGCACTGATCACCTCACTGATCACGCACTGATCACGTGGCTATCATGCACTACTCACGTGGCTGATCATGCAATGATCATGTAGCTACCATGTACCGGTCACGTGACTGATCATACACCCATCAGGTGACTGATCATGCACTGATCACGTGGCTATCATGCACTGTTCATGTGGCTGATCATACACTGATCACCTGCCTGGTCATGCACAGATCACGTGACTAATCATGAACTGATCATCTAACAATCATTCACTGATCACCTGGCTGATCATGCACTGATCACGTGGCTATCATGCAATGATCACGTGGCTATCATGCACTGATCACGTGGCTGATCATGCACTGATAACGTGACTGAGCATGGACTGATCACATGACTATCATGTAGTGATCACATGACTTAATGGCGATGATCATGTGACTGATCATGCCCTGAGCATGTTTGCTATCATACACTGATCATGTGCCTCTGGAGGCAATAAACAAAGAGCTGAGTAGGCACGAATCAAACAGTCAGCAGGCAATAATCATGGAACTCAGCTGTGAGGAATCATGCTGCTCAGCTGGCAATAATCAAGCAGCTGAGCAGGCAGGAATTACACAGCACAGCTGGCAATTGTCAAGCAGATGACAGGCAGGAATCATGCAGCTCGGCTGGCAATTGTCAAGCAGATGAGCAGACAGTAATCACGCAACTCAGCAGGTCCTGATCAAGTGACTGAGCATGCACTGTTCACCTGGCTGATCATACAATGATCACGTGAATGATCATGCA
This sequence comes from Bos javanicus, assembly GCF_032452875.1. Taxonomy (NCBI): domain Eukaryota; kingdom Metazoa; phylum Chordata; class Mammalia; order Artiodactyla; family Bovidae; genus Bos; species Bos javanicus. The sequence goes on along the minus strand of NW_026893693.1, from coordinate 80,354 downwards.
ATGATCACTTGGATATCATGCACTGATCACGTGGCTATCATGCACTGATATCATGCACTGGTCACGTGTGTGATCGCACACGTATCACGTGACTGATCATGCACTGATCACGTGGCTATCATGCAGTGCTCACGTGGCTGATCCTGCAATGATCACGTAGCTTACATGTACTGGTCACGTGATTGATCATGCAATGGTAACATAATTGATAATGCACTGATCACGTGACTGATCATGTATTGATCACGTGATTGATCATGCACTGATCACGTGTCTATCATGCACTGTTTACGTGGCTGATCATACAATGTTCACATACTTACCATGTACAGGTCACATGACTGATCATGCACTGATCACGTAATTGATCATGCACTGAACACGTGGCTATCATGCAGTGTTCACGTGGCTGATCATAGACTGATCACCTGCCTGGTCATGCACAGATCACGTGACTAATCATGAAGAGATAACGTGCCTATCCTGACTGATCACGTGGCTATCATGCACTGATCACGTGGCTGATCAAACACTGATCACGTGACTGATAATGCACTGTTCACAAGACTGATCATGCACTGATCACGTGGATATCATGCACTGATCACGTGTTTGATCATACACTGTTCACGTGTCTGACCATGCACTGCTCACGTGGCTGATCATACACCGTTCACGTAACTGATCATGCACTGGTCACGTGGATATCATGCACTGATCACGTGGCTGAACATGCACCGTTCACGTGGCTTATCACACACTTGTCACGTGACTGATCATGCACTGATCACGTGGCACTCATACACTGATCACGTGGCTGATCATATTCAGCTCATGTAACTGATCATGCACACATCAGGTGGCTATCATGCACTTCTCACCTGGCTGGTCATGCAATGTTCACATAGCTACCATATACTGCTCACGTGAGTGATCATGCACAGATCACGTAAATGATCATGCACTGTTCACGTGACTGATCATGTACTGATCACGTGACTGATCACGCACTGATCACGTGGCTATCATGCACTGCTCACGTGGCTGATCATGCAATGATCACGTAGCAACCATTTACTGGTCACGTGACTGATCATGCACTGATCACTTAATGAATCCTGCACTGATCACCTGACTCAACATGCATTGATCACTTGGCTGATCACACACGTATCACGTGACTGATCATGCACTGATCACGTGACTGATCATGCACTGATCACGTGGCTATCATGCACTGATCACTTGGCTGGTCATACACTGATCACATGACTGATCATGCACTGATCACGTAATTGATCATGCACTGATCACCTGGCTTATCATGCATTGATCATGTGACTGATCATTTGCTGATCATGTTTGGTGTCACACACTGATCATGTGCCTCTGGAGGCAACGAACAAAGAGCTGAGTAGGCAGGAATCAGTCAGCAGGCTATAATCATGGAACTCAGCTCTGAGAAATCATGCTGCTCAGCTGGCAATAATCAAGTAGATGAGCAGGCAGGAATTACGCAGCACAGGTGGCAATTATCAAGGAGATGACAGGCAGGAATCGTACAGCTCAGCTGGCAATTGTCAAGCAGATGACAGGCTCTCATGCACAGATCACGTAATTGTGCATGCACTGATCACGTAATGGTATGCACTGCTCTCGTGGCTATCATGCACTGATGACGTGGCTGATCATGCACTGATCATGTGACTGATCATGCACTGATCACGTAGCTATCTTGCACTGGTCACTTGGCTGATCATACACTCATCACGGGACTGATCGTGCACTGATTGCGGCGCTATAATATATTGACTACATGACTCCACATGCACTGATCACGTGGATGATCATGCACTGATCACGTGACTGACCATGCACTGATCTCGTGACTGATCATGCACTGATCACGTGGCTATCATGCACTGAACTTTTGGCTGGTCATACACTGATCATGTGCCTGGTCATGCACTGATCTTGTGGCTGATCATGCACTGCTCACATGTCTCGTCATGCAATGATCACGTAACTGTCATATACTGGTCACGCGACTGATCATGCACAGATCACGTAAATGATCATGCACTGTTCCCGTGACTGATCATGTATTGATCACGTGACTGATCATGCACTGATCACGTGGCTATCATGCTCTCCTCACGTGGGTGATCATGCAATGATCACGTAGCAACCATGTACTGGTCACCTGACTGATCATGCACTGATCATGCAATTGATCCAGCACTGATCACGTGGCTCATCATGCACTGATCACGTGACTGTTCACGCACTGATCACTTGACTGATCATGCAGTGATCACGTGGCTATAATGCCCTGATTACGTGGCTGATCATACATTTTTCACGTGCCTGGTCATGCACAGATCACGTGACTAATCATGAACTTATCACGTGGCTATAATGCACTGATCACGTGGCTGATCATTCACTGTTCAAGTTCCTGGTCATGCACAGATCACGTGACAAATGATGAACTGATCACGGGGCTATAATTCACTGATCACGTGGATATCATGCACTGATTACGTGCCTGATCATGCACAGATCACGTGACTAATCATGAACTGATCACGTAGGTATCATGCACTGATCACGTGGCTATCATGCACTGCTCACGTGGCTGATCATGCACTGATCACGTGACTGACCATGCAATGATCACATGACTGATCATGCACTGATCACGTGGCTGATCATACACTGTTCACGTGTCTGACCATGCACTGATCACGTGGCTGATCATACACTGTTCACGTAACTGATCATGCACTGATCACGTAATTGATCATGCACTGATCACGTGGCTGATCATGCACTGATCACGTGGCTATCATGCACTGCTCACGTGGCTGATCATGCACTGATCACGTGACTGATCATGCACTGATCACGTGACTGATCATGCACTGAATTCGTGGCTGATCATGCACTGATCACGTAATTGATCATGCACTGATCATTTGGCTGATCATGCACTGATCACGTGGCTGATCATACTCTGCTCTCGTAACTGATCATGCACACATCACGTGGCTATCATGCACTGCTCACGTGGTTCGTCATGCAATGATCACGTAGCTACTATATACTGGTCACGTGACTCATCATGCACAGATCATGTAAATGATCATGCACTATTTACGTGACTGATCATGTACTGATCACGTGGCTATCATGCCCTGCTCACGTGGCTGATCATGCAATGATCACGTAGCAACCATGTACTGGTCACGTGACTGATCATGCACTGATCACGTAATTGATCATGCACTGATCACGTGGCTCATCATGCACTGATCACGTGGCTTATCAAACATGTATCACGTGACTGATCATGCACTGATCACGTGGCTATCATGCACTGATCACGTGGCTATCATGCACTGATATCATGCACTGATCACGTGGCAGATCACACACGTATCACTTGACTGATCATGCACTGATCACGTGACTATCATGCACTGATCACGTGGCTATCATGCACTGATCACGTGGCTGATCATGCACTGATCACGTAGCTACCATGTACTGGTCACGTGACTGATCATGCACTGATCACGTGGCTATCATGCACTGATCACGTGGCTGATCTTGCAATGATCACGCAGCTACGATGTACTAGTCAAATGACTGATGATGTACAGATCACGTGACTAATCATGAACTGATCACGTGGCTATCCTGCACTGATCACGTGGATATCATGCACTGATCACGTGGCTGATCACACACTGATCACGTGACTGATCATGCACTGATCACGTGACTGACCATGCACTGATCACGTGACTGATCATCCACTGAACAGTTGGCTATCATGCACTGATTACTTGGCTGATCATACACTGATCACGTGACTGATAATGCACTGATCATCTGGCTATCATGCACTCATCACCTGGCTATCGTGCACTGATCACGTGGTTGATCATACACTGATCACGAGACTGATCATGCACTGATCACGTCTATATCATGCACTGATCACGTGACTGCCCATGCACTGGTCACGTGGATGATCATACACTGATCACGTGACTGATCATGCAGTGATCACGTGGCTATCATGCACTGATCAAGTGGCCGATCATACACTGATCACGTGACTGATCATGCACTGATCAGGTGACTATCATGCACTGCTCACGTGGCTGATCATGCAATGATCACGTAGCTACCATGTACTAGTCACGTGACTGATCATGCACTGATCACGTGATTGATCATGCACTGATCACGTGGCTGATCATGCACTGATCACGTGCCTGGTCATGCACTGATCACGTGGCTGATCATGCACTGATCACGTGACTGATCATGCACTGATCACGTGGCTATCATGCACTGCTCACGTGGCTGGTCATGCAATGATCACGTAGCTACCATATACTGGTCACGTGACTGATCATGCACAGATCACGTAAAAGATCATGCACTGTTCACGTGACTGATCATGCACTGATCACGTGACTGATCATGCACTGATCACGTGGCTATCATGCTCTCCTCACGTGGGTGATCATGCAATGATCACGTAGCAACCATGTACTGGTCACCTGACTGATCATGCAGTGATCATGTAATTGATCCAGCACTGATCACGTGGCTCATCATGCACTGATCACGTGAGTGTTCTTGCACTGATCACGTGACTGATCATGCACTGATCACGTGGCTATAATGCCCTAATTATGTGGCTGATCATACACTTTTCACGTGCCTGATCATGCACAGATCACGTGACTAATCATGAACTTATCACGTGGCTATAATGCACTGATCACGTGGCTGATCATGCACTGTTCAAGTTCCTGGTCATGCACAGATCACGTGACTAATCATGAACTTATCACGTGGCTATAATTCACTGATCACGTGAATATCATGCACTGATTACGTGCCTGTCAGGCACAGATCACGTGACTAATCATGAACTGATCACGTGGTATCATGCACTGATCACGTGGCTGATCATGCACTGTTCACGTGCTGATCATGCACTGATCACGTGGCTGATCATACACTGCTCACGTAGCTGATCATGCACTGATCACGTGTCTATCATGTAGTGCTCACGTGGCTGATCCTGCAATGATCACGTAGCTTACATGTACTGGTCACGTGACTGATCATGCACTGATCACGTAATTGATCATGCACTGATCACGTGACTGATCATGCACTGATCACGTAACTGATCATGCACTGATCACGTGGCTGATCAAGCACTGATCACGTGGCTGCCATGCACTGCTAACGTGGCTGCTCATGCAATGATCACGTAGCAACGATGTACTGGTCACGTGACTGATCATGCACTGATCACGTAATTAATCCTGCACTGATCACCTGACTCATCATGCACTGATCACATGGCTGATCACACACTGATCACGTGAGTGATCATGCACTGATCACGTGGCTATCATGCACTGATCACGTGGCTATCAGGCACTGATCACGTGGCTGATCATGCACTGATCACGCAGCTACCATGTACTGGTCACGTGACTGATCATGCTCTGATCACGTAATTGATCATGCACTGATCACGTGGCTGATCATGCACTGATCACGTGGCTACCATGCACTGATCACGTGGCTGATCATGCAATGATCACGAAGCTACCATGTACTGGTCACGTGACTGATCATGCACTGATCATATGGCTGATCATGCACTGATCACGTGACTGATCATGCACTGATCACGTGACTGATCATGCACTGATCACGTGGCTATCATGCACTGATCACGTGGCTGATCATGCACTGATCACGCAGCTACCATGTACTGGTCACGTGACTGATCATGCACTGATCACGTAATTGATCATGCACTGATCACGTGGCTGATCATGCACTGATCACGTGACTGATCATGCACTGATCACGTGACTGATCATGCACTGATCACGTGGCTATCATGCACTGATCACATGGCTGGTCATACACTGATCACGTGCCTGGTCATGCACAGATTACATGACTGATCATGCACTGATCACCTCACTGATCACGCACTGATCACGTGGCTATCATGCACTACTCACATGGCTGATCATGCAATGATCATGTAGCTACCATGTACCGGTCACGTGACTGATCATACACCCATCAGGTGACTGATCATGCACTGATCACGTGGCTATCATGCACTTATCACGTGGCTGATCATGCACTGATCACCTGCCTGGTCATGCACAGATCACGTGACTAATCATGAACTGATCACCTAGCAATCATTCACTGATCACCTGGCTGATCATGCACTGATCACGTGGCTATCATGCAATGATCACGTGGCTATCATGCACTGATCACGTGGCTGATCATGCACTGATACCGTGACTGAGCATGGACTGATCACATGACTATCATGTAGTGATCACGTGACTTAATGACGCTGACTATGTGACTGATCATGCGCTGAGCATGTTTGCTATGATAAACTGATCATGTGCCTCTGGAGGCAATAAACAAAGAGCTGAGTAGGCACGAATCAAACAGTCAGCAGGCAATACTCATGGAACTCAGCTGTGAGGAATCATGGTGCTCAGCTGGCAATAATCAAGCAGCTGAGCAGGCAGGAATTACGCAGCACAGCTGGCAATTGTCAAGCAGATGACAGGCAGGAATCGTGCAGCTCAGCTGGCAATTGTCAAGCAGATGAGCAGACAGTAATCACGCAGCTCAGCAGGCCCTGATCACGTGACTGAGCATGCACTGTTCACGTGGCTGATCATACACTGATCACGTGATTGATCATGCACTGATCACTTGGATATCATGCACTGATCACGTGGCTGATCATACACTGTTCACGTGTCTGACCATGCACTGATCACGTGGCTGATCATACACTGCTCACGTAACTGATCATGCACTGATCACGTAACTGATCATGCACTGATCACGTGGCTGATCATGCACTGATCACGTGGCTGATCATGCACTGATCACGTGGCTGATCATGCACTGATCACGTGGCTGATCATGCACTGATCACGTGGCTGATCATGCACTGATCACGTGGCTATCATGCACTGCTCACGCGGCTGTTCATGCAATGATCACTTAGATACCATGTACTGGTCACGTGAGTGATCATGCACTGATCACGTTATTGATCATGCACTGATCAGTTGACTTATCATGCACTGTTCACGTGAGTGGTCATGAACTGATCATGTGACTGATCATGCACTGATCTCGTGGCTATCATGCACGGCTCATGTGGCTGATCATGCAATGATCACCTAGCTACCATATATTGGTCACGTGACTGATCATGCACTGATCATGTAATTGATCATGCACTGATCACGTGACCGATCATGCACTGATCACGTGGCTATCATGCACTGATCACTTGGCTGGTCATACACTGATCACATGACTGATCATGCACTGATCACGTGGCTGATCATGCACTGATCACGTAGCTATCTTGCACTGGTCACTTGGCTGTTCATACACTCATCATGGGACTGATCGTGCACTAATTGCGGCGCTATAATGCATTGACTACATGACTCACATGCACTGATCACGTGCATGATCATGCACTGATCACGTGGCTATCATGCACTGATCATTTGGCTGGTCATACACTGATCAAGTGCCTGGTCATGCACTGATCATGTGGCTGATCATGCACTTATCACGTGACTGATCATGCACTGATCGCGTGTCTATCATGCACTGATCACGTGGCTATCATTCACAGATAACGTGGTTGATCATGCAATGATCACGTAGCTACCATGTACTGGTCACGTGAATGATCATGCACTGATCACGTGGCTGATCATGCACTGATCACGTGACTGATCATGCACTGATCACGTGGCTGATCATGAACTGATCACGTGGCTATCATGCACTGCTCACGTGGCTGATCATACACTGATCACCTGCCTGGTTATGCACAGATCACGTGACAAATCATGAACTGATCACATAGCTATCATGAACTGATCACCTGGCTGATCATGCACTGATCACGTGGCTGATCATGCACTGATACCGTGACTGAGCATGGACTTATCACATGACTATCATGTAGTGATCACGTGACTTAATGGCGCTGACTATGTGACTGATCATGCGCTGAGCATGTTTGCTATCATACACTGATCATGTGCCTCTGGAGGCAATAAACAAAGAGCTGAGTAGGCACGAATCAAACAGTCAGCAGGCAATAATCATGGAACTCAGCTGTGAGGAATCATGGTGCTCAGCTGGCAATAATCAAGCAGCTGAGCAGGCAGGAATTACACAGCACAGCTGGCAATTGTCAAGCAGATGACAGGCAGGAATCATGCAGCTCGGCTGGCAATTGTCAAGCAGATGAGCAGACAGTAATCACGCAACTCAGCAGGTCCTGATCAAGTGACTGAGCATGCACTGTTCACCTGGCTGATCATACAATGATCACGTGATTGATCATGCAATGATCACTTGGATATCATGCACTGATCACGTGGCTGATCATACACTGTTCACGTGTCTGACCATGCACTGATCACGTGGCTGATCATACACTGTTCACGTAACTGATCATGCACTGATCACGTAACTGATCATGCACTGATCACGTGGCTGATCATGCACTGATCGCGTGGCTGATCATGCACTGCTCATGTGGCTGATCATGCACTGATCACGTGGCTGATCATGCACTGATCACGTGGCTGATCATGCACTGATCACGTGGCTATCATGCACTGCTCACGCGGCTGTTCATGCAATGATCACGTAGATACCATGTAGTGGTCACGTGAGTGATCATGCACTGATCACGTTATTGATCATGCACTGATCAGTTGACTTATCATGCACTGTTCACGTGAGTGGTCATGAACTGATCATGTGACTGATCATGCACTGATCTCGTGGCTATCATGCACGGCTCATGTGGCTGATCATGCAATGATCACCTAGCTACCATATATTGGTCACGTGACTGATCATGCACTGATCATGCAATTGATCATGCACTGATCACGTGACCGATCATGCACTGATCACGTGGCTATCATGCACTGATCACTTGGCTGGTCATACACTGATCACATGACTGATCATGCACTGATCACGTGGCTGATCATGCACTGATCACGTAGCTATCTTGCCCTGGTCAATTGGCTGTTCATACACTCATCATGGGACTGATCGTGCACTAATTGCGGCGCTATAATGCATTGACTACATGACTCACATGCACTGATCACGTGCATGATCATGCACTGATCACGTGGCTATCATGCACTGATCATTTGGCTGGTCATACACTGATCAAGTGCCTGGTCATGCACTGATCATGTGGCTGATCATGCACTTATCACGTGACTGATCATGCACTGATCACGTGTCTATCATGCACTGATCACGTGGCTATCATTCACAGATAACGTGGTTGATCATGCAATGATCACGTAGCTACCATGTACTGGTCACGTGAATGATCATGCACTGATCACGTGGCTGATCATGCACTGATCACGTGACTGATCATGCACTGATCACGTGGCTGATCATGAACTGATCACGTGGCTATCATGCACTGCTCACGTGGCTGATCATACACTGATCACCTGCCTGGTTATGCACAGATCACGTGACAAATCATGAACTGATCACATAGCTATCATGAACTGATCACCTGGCTGATCATGCACTGATCACGTGGCTGATCATGCACTGATACCGTGACTGAGCATGGACTTATCACATGACTATCATGTAGTGATCACGTGACTTAATGGCTCTGATCATGTGACTGATCATGCGCTGATCATGTTTGCTATCATACACTGATCATGTGCCTCTGGAGGCAATAAACAAAGAGCTGAGTAGGCACGAATCAAACAGTCAGCAGGCAATAATCATGGCACTCAACTTTGAGGAATCATGCTGCTCAGCTGGCAATAATCAAGCAGCTGAGCAGGCAGGAATTACACAGCACTGCTGTCAATTGTCAAGCAGATGACAGGCAGGAATCGTGCAGCTCAGCTGGCAATTGTCAAGCAGATGAGCAGACAGTAATCACGCAGCTCAGCAGGCCCTGATCACGTGACTGAGCATGCACTATTCACGTGGCTGTTCATACACTGATCACGTGATGATCATGCACTGATCACTTGGATATCATGCACTGATCACGTGGCTGATCATACACTGTTAACGTGTCTGACAATGCACTGATCACGTGGCTGATCATACACTGCTCGGGTAACTGATCATGCACTGATCACGTGGCTATCATGCACTGATCACGTGGCTGATCATGAAATGGTCACGCAGCTACCATGTACTGGTCACGTGACTGATAATGCACTGATCATGTGGCTGATCATGCACTGATCACGTGACTGATCATGCACTGATCTCGTGACTGATCATGCACTGATCAGTTGGCTATCATGCACTGATCACTTGGCTGGTCATACACTGATCACGCAGCTACCAGGTACTGGTCACGTGACTGATCATGCACTGATGACGTGATTGATCATGCACTGATCATGTGGCTGATCATGCACTGATCACTTGACTGATCATGCACTGATCACGTGACTTATCAGGCACTGATCACGTGGCTATCATGCACTGATCACATGGCTGGTCATACACTGATCACGAAGCTACCATGTACTGGTCACGTGACTGATCATGCACTGATGACGTAATTGATCATGCACTGATCACGTGGCTGATCATGCACTGATCACGTGACTGATCATGTACTGATCACGTGACTGATCATGCACTGATCACGTGCCTGGTCATGCACAGATTACATGACTGATCATGCACTGATCACCTCACTGATCATGCACTGATCACGAGGCTATCATGCACTACTCATGTGGCTGATCATGCAATGATCATGGAGCTCCATGTACCGGTCACGTGACTGATCATACACCCATCAGGTGACTGATCATTCACTGATCACGTGGCTATCATGCACTGTTCACGTGGCTGATCATACACTGATCACCTGCCTGGTATTGCACAGATCACGTGACGAATCATGAACTGATCACGTAGCCGTCATTCACTAATCACCTGGCTGATTATGCACTGATCACGTGGCTATCATGCACTGATCGCGTGGCTATCATGCACTGATCACGTGGCTGATCATGCACTGATACCGTGACTGAGCATGAACTGATCACATGACTATCATGTAGTGATCACGTGACTTAATGGTGCTGATCATGTGACTGATCATGCGCTGAGCATGTTTGCTATCATACACTGATCATGTGCCTCTGGAGGCAATAAACAAAGAGCTGAGTAAGCACGAATCAAACAGTCAGCAGGCAATAATCATGGAACTCAGCTGTGAGGAATCATGCTGCTCAGCTGGCAATAATAAAGCAGCTGAGCAGGCAGGAATTACACAGCACAGCTGGCAATTGTCAAGCAGATGACAGGCAGGAATCGTGCAGCTCGGCTGGCAATTGGCAAGCAGATGAGCAGACAGTAATCACGCAGCTCAGCAGGCCCTGATCATGTGACTGAGCATGCACTGTTCACCTGGCTGATCATACACTGATCACGTGATTGATCAAGCACTGATCACTTGGATATCATGCACTGATCACGTGGCTAATCATACACTGTTCACGTGTCTCACCATGCACTGATCAAGTGCCTCTTCATACACTGCTCACGTAACTGATCATGCACTGATCACGTAACTGATCATGCACTGATCACGTGGCTGATCATGCAATGATCACGTAGCTACTATGTACTGGTCCCGTGAGTGACCATGCACTGATCACGTATTTGACATGCACTGATCACGTGGCTATCATGCACTGCTCACGTGGCTGATCATGCAGTGATCACGCAGCTACCATGTACTTTTCACATGACTGATCATCCACTGATCACGTAATTGATCATGCACTGATCACCTGGCTTATCATGCATTCATCATGTGACTGATCATGTGCTGAACATGTTTGGTGTCACACACTGATCATGTGCATCTGGAGGCAATGAACAAAGGGCTGAGTAGGCAGAAATCAGTCAGCAGGCTATAATCATGGAACTCAGCTCTGAGAAATCATGCTGCTCACCTGGCAATAATCAAGTAGATGAGCAGGCAGGAATTATGCAGCACAGGTGGCAATTGTCAAGGAGATGACAGGCAGGAATCGTAGAGCTCAGCTGGCAATTGTGAAGCAGATGAGCAGACAGTAATCACGTAGCTCAGCACGCCCTGATTACGTGACTGAGCATGCACTGTTCACGTCGATGATCACACACCTATCACGTGAATGATCATGCACTGATCACGTGGCTCTCATGCACTGATCACGTGATTCCCCATGCACTGTTCACGTAATTGTATGCACTGCTCACGTGGCTATCATGCACTGATGACGTGGCTGATCATGCACTGATCATGTGACTGATCATGCACTGATCACGTAGCTATCTTGCACTGATTACTTGGCTGATCATACACTCATCACGGGACTGATCGTGCACTGATTACGGCGCTATCATGCATTGACTACATGATTCCACATGCACTGATCACGTGGATGATCTTGCACTGATCACGTGACTGATCATGCACTGATCACGTGGCTGATCATGCACTGATCACGTAGCTACCATGTACTGGTCACGTGATTGATCATGCACAGATCACGTAATTGATCATGCACTGGTCATGTGGCTGATCATGCACTGATCACGTGACTCATCATGCACTGATCACGTGGCTATCATGCACTGATCACGTGGCTATCATGCAGTGATCACGTGGCTATCATGCAGTGATCACGTGGCTATCATGCACAGATCACATGGCTGATCATGCAATGATCACGTAGCTACCATATTCTGGTCACGTGACTGATCATGCACTGATCACGTGGCTGATCATGCACTGATCACGTGACTGATCATGCACTGTTCACGTGACTCATCATGCACTGACCACGTGGATATCATGCAATGATCACGTGTTTGATCATACACTGTTCATGTGTCTTACCATGTACTGCTCACGTGGCTGATCATACACTGTTCACGTAACTGATCATGCAATGATCATGTGGATATCATGCACTGATCACGTGGCTCAACATGCACTGATCACCTGGATTACAACACACCTGTCACGTGACTGATCATGCACTGATCACGTGGCACTCATGCACTGATCACGTGGCTGATCATACTCTGATCACGTAACTGATCATGCACACATCATGTGGCTATCATGCACTTCTCACGTGGCTCGTCATGGAATGTTCACGTAGCTACCATATACTGTTCACGTGACTGATCATGCAAAGATCACGTAAATGACCATGCACTGTTCTGTTGACTGATCATGTACTGATCACGTGACTGATCATGCACTGATCACGTGGCTATCATGCACTGCTCACGTGGCTGATCATGCAATGATCACGTAGCAACCATGTACTGGTCACGTGACTGATCATGCACTGATCACGTAATTAATCCTGCACTGATCACCTGACTCATCATGCACTGATCACGTGGCTGATCACACACGTATCACGTGACTGATCATGCACTGATCACGTGGCTATCATGCACTGCTCACGTGGCTGATCATGCAATGATCAGGTAGCAACCATGTACTGGTCACGTGACTGATCATGCACTGATCACGTAATTAATCCTGCACTGATCACCTGACTCATCATGCACTGATCACGTGGCTGATCACACACGTATCACGTGACTGATCATGCACTGATCACGTGGCTATCATGCATTAATCAGGTGGCTATCATTCACTGATCACGTGGATATCATGCACTGATCATGTGGCTGATCACACACGTATCACATGACTGATCATGCACTGATCAAGTGGCTATCATGCACTGATCACGTGGCTGATCATGCAATGATCACGTAGCTACCATGTACTGCTCACCTGACTGATCATGCACTGATCACGTAATTGATCATGCACTGATCACGTGGCTGATCATGCACTGATCACGTGACTGATCATGCACTGATCACGTGGCTGATCATGCACTGATACCTTGACTGAGCATGGACTGATCACATGACTATCATGTAGTGATCACGTGACTTAATGGCGCTGATCATGTGACTGATCATGCGCTGATCATGTTTGCTATCATACACTGATCATGTGCCTCGGGAGGCAATAAACAAAGAGCTGAGTAGGCACGAATCATCAGTCAGCAGGCAATACTCATGGAACTCAGCTGTGAGGAATCATGCTGCTCAGTTGGCAATAATCAAGCAGCGAGCAGGCAGGAATTACGCAGCACAGCTGGCAATTGTCAAGCAGATGACAGGCAGGAATCGTGCAGCTCAGGTGGCAATTGTCAAGCAGATGAGCAGACAGTAATCACGCAGCTCAGCAGGCCCTGATCACGTGACTGAGCATGCAATTTCACGTGGCTCATCATACACTTATCACGTGATTGATCATGCACTGATCACTTGGATATCATGCACTGATCACGTGGCTGATCATACACTGTTCACGTGTCTGACCATGCACTGATCACGTGGCTGATCATACACTGTTCACGTAACTGATCATGCACTGATCACGTAATTGATCATGCACTAATCACGTGGCTGATCATGCACTGATCACGTAATTGATCATGCACTGATCAAGTGGCTATCATGCACTGATCACGTGGCTGATCATGCAATGATCACGTAGCTATCATGTACTGCTCACCTGACTGATCATGCACTGATCACGTAATTGATCATGCACTGATCACGTGGCTGATCATGCACTGATCACGTGACTGATCATGCACTGATCACTTGGCTGATCATGCACTGATACCTTGACTGAGCATGGACTGATCACATGACTATCATGTAGTGATCACGTGACTTAATGGCGCTGATCATGTGACTGATCATGCGCTGATCATGTTTGCTATCATACACTGATCATGTGCCTCGGGAGGCAATAAACAAAGAGCTGAGTAGGCACGAATCATCAGTCAGCAGGCAATACTCATGGAACTCAGCTGTGAGGAATCATGCTGCTCAGTTGGCAATAATCAAGCAGCGAGCAGGCAGGAATTACGCAGCACAGCTGGCAATTGTCAAGCAGATGACAGGCAGGAATCGTGCAGCTCAGGTGGCAATTGTCAAGCAGATGAGCAGACAGTAATCACGCAGCTCAGCAGGCCCTGATCACGTGACTGAGCATGCAATTTCACGTGGCTCATCATACACTTATCACGTGATTGATCATGCACTGATCACTTGGATATCATGCACTGATCACGTGGCTGATCATACACTGTTCACGTGTCTGACCATGCACTGATCACGTGGCTGATCATACACTGTTCACGTGTCTGACCATGCACTGATCACGTGGCTATCATGCACTGATCACGTGACTGATCATGAACTGATCACGTGACTGATCATGCACTGATGAGTTCGCAATCATGCACTGATTACTTGGCTGATCATACACTGATCATCTGGCTATCGTGCACTCATTACCTGGCTATCGTTCAGTGATCATGTGGTTGATCATACACTGATCACGAGACTGATCTTGCACTGATCACGTCTGTATCATGCACTGGTCACCTGACTGCCCATGCACTGATCACGTGGATAAACATACACTGATCATGTGACAGATCATGCAGTGATCACGCGGCTATCATGCACTGCTCACGTGGCTGATCATG
Organism: Bos javanicus; assembly: GCF_032452875.1. Taxonomy (NCBI): domain Eukaryota; kingdom Metazoa; phylum Chordata; class Mammalia; order Artiodactyla; family Bovidae; genus Bos; species Bos javanicus. The sequence continues at coordinate 64,596 of NW_026893693.1, read as the reverse complement.
CAATGATCACGTAGCTACCATGTACTGGTCACGTTAGTGATCATGCACTGCTCACGTAATTGATCATACACTGATCAGGTGACTTATCAGGCACTGTTCACGTGACTGATCATGCACTGATCACGTGACTGATCATGCACTGATCTCGTTGCTATCATGCACGGTTCACATGGCTGATCATGCAATGATCACGTAGCTACCATGTACTGGTCACGTGACTATCATGCACTGATCACGTAATTGATCATGCACTGATCACGTGGCTGATCATACACTGATCACGTGACTGATCATGCACTGATCACGTGGCTGATCATGCAATGATCACGTAGCTACCATGTACTGGTCACGTGACTGATCATGCACTGATCACGTAATTGATCATGCACTGATCACGTGGCTGATCATGCACTGATCACGTGACTGATCATGCATACACCACGTGGCTATCATGCACTGCTCACGTAGCTGGTCATGCAATGATCACGTAGTTACCATATACTGGTCACGTGACTGATCATGCACAGATCACGTAAATGATCATGCACTGTTCCCATGAATGATCATGTACTGATCACGTTATTGCGCATGCACTGATCACGTAATTGTATGCACTGCTCACGTGGCTATCATGCACTGATGACGTGGCTGATCATGCACTGATCACGTAGCTATCTTGCACTGATCACTTGGCTGATCATGCACTCATCACGGGACTGATCCTGCACTGATCACGGCGCTATCATGCATTGTCTACATGACTCCACATGCACTGATCTCGTGGATGATCATGCACTGATCACGAGGCTGATCATGCACTGATCACGTGGCTATCATGCACTGCTCACGCGGCTGTTCTTGCAATGATCACGTAGCTACCATGTACTGGTCACGTGAGTGATCATGCCCTGATCATGTAATTGATCATGCACTGATCAGTTGACTTATCATGCACTGTTCACGTGAGTGATCATGCACTGATCACGTGACTGATCATGCACTGATCTCGTGGCTATCATGCACGGCTCATGTGGCTGATTATGCAATGATCACCTAGCTACCATATACTGGTCACGTGACTCATCATGCACTGATCATGTAATTGATCATGCACTGATCATGTGGCTGATCATGCACTTATTACGTGGCTGATCATCCACTGATCACGTGACTGATCATGCACTGATCACGTGACTGATCATGCACTGATCACGTGGCTATCATGCACTTATCACTTGGCTGGTCATACACTGATCACGTGCCTGGTCATGCACAGATTACATGACTGATCATGCAGTGAACACGTGACTGATCATGCACTGATCACGTGGCTATCATGCACTACTCACCTGGCTGATCATGCAATGATCATGTAGCTACCATGTACCAGTCAGGTGACTGATCATACACCCACCAGGTGACGGATCATGCACTGATCACGTGGCTGATCATACACTGATCACCTGCCTGGTCATGCACAGATCACGTGACAAATCATGAACTGATCACATAGCTATCATGAACTGATCACCTGGCTGATCATGCACTGATCACGTGGCTGATCATGCACTGATACCGTGACTGAGCATGGACTGATCACATGACTATCATGTAGTGATCATGTGACTTAATGGCTCTGATCATGTGACTGATCATGCGCTGATCATGTTTGCTCTCATACACTGATCATGTGCCTATGGAGGCAATAAACAAAGAACTGAGTAGGCACGAATCAAAGATTCAGCAGGCAATAATCATGGAACTCAGGTGTGAGGAATCATGCTGCTCAGCTGGCAATAATCAAGTAGATGAGCAGGCAGGAATTACACAGCACAGGTGGCAATTGTCAAGCAGATGACAGGTAGGAATCGTGCAGCTCAGCTGGGAATTTTCAAGCAGATGAGCAGACAGTAATCATGCAGCTCAGCAGGCCCTGATTACGTGACTGAGCATGCAGTGTTCACATGGCTGATCACACACGTATCATGTGACTGATCATGCACTGATCATGTGACTGATCATGCACTGATCACGTAGCTATCTTGCACTGATCACTTCGCTGATCATACACTCATCACGGGACTGATCGTGCACTGATCACGGCGCTATCATGCATTGACTACATGACTCCACATGCACTGATCACGTGGATGATCATACACTGATCACGTGGCTATCATGCACTGAATACGTGGCTGAACATGCACTGTTCACGTGGCTGATCACACACCTGTCACGTGACATATCATGCACTGATCACGTGGCACTCATGCACTGATCACGTGGCTAATCATACTCTGATCATGTAACTCATTATGCACACATCACTTGGCTATCAGGCACTGCTCACGTGGTTCGTCATGGAATGATCACGAAGCTACCATATACTGGTCACGTGACTGATCATGCACAGATCACATAAATGATCATGCACTGTTCACGTGACTGATAATGCACTGATCACGTGGCTATCATGCTCTGCTCACGTGGCTGATCATGCAACGATCACGTAGCAACCATGTACTGGTCTCGTGACTGATCATGCACTGATCACGTAATTGATCCTGCACTGATCACGTGGCTCATCACGCACTGATCCGGTTGCTGATCACACACGTATCACGTGACTGATCATGTACAGATCACGTGACTAATCATGAAGTAATCACGTGGCTATCCTGCACTGATCACGTGGATATCATGCACTGATCACGTTACTGATCACACACGTATCACGTGACTGATCATGCACTGATCACGTGGCTATCATGCACTGATCACGTGGCTATAATGCACTGATATCATGCACTGGTCACGTGGCTTATCACACACTTATCACGTGACTGATCATGCACTGATCCCGTGGCTATAATGCATTAATCACGTGGCTATCATTCACTGATCACGTGGATATCATGCACTGATCACGTGGCTGATCACACACGTATCACATGACTGATCATGCACAGATCACGTGGCTGATCATGCAATGATCACGTAGCTACCATGTACTGGTCACGTGATTGTTCATGCACTGATCACGTGGCTGATCATGCACTGATCACGTGACTGATCATGCACTGATCACGTGGCTGATCATGCACTGATCACGTGGCTCTCATGCACTGCTCACCTGGCTGATCATGCAATGATCACGCAGCTACAATGTACTGGTCACATGACTGATCATGCACTGATCACGTAATTGATCGTGCACTGATCACCTGGCTTATCATGCATTGATTATGTGATTCATCATGTGCTGATCATGTTTGGTGTCATACACTGATCATGTGCCTCTGGAGGCAATGAACAAAGAGCTGAGTAGGCAGGAATCAGTAGGCAATAATCATGGAACTCAGCTCTGAGAAATCATGCTGCTCAGCTGGCAATAATCAAGTAGATGAGCAGGCAGGAATTATGCAGCACAGATGGCAATTGTCAAGGAGATGACAGGCAGGAATCGTACAGCTCAGCTGGCAATTGTCAAGCAGATGAGCAGACCGTAATCACGAAGCTCAACAGGCCCTGATCACATGACTGAGCATGCACTGTTCACGTCGCTGATCACACACCTATCACGTGAATGATCATGCACTGATCACGTGGCTCTCATGCACAGATCACGTGATTCTGCATTCACTGATCACGTAATTGTATGCACTGCTCACGTGGCTATCATGCACTGATGACGTGGCTGATCATGCACTGATCATGTGACTGATCATGCACTGATCACGTAGCTATCTTGCACTGGTCACGTGGCTGATCAGACACTCATCATGGGACTGATCGTGCACTGATTGCGGTGCTATAATGCATTGACTACATGGCTCCACATGCACTGATCACGTGCATGATCATGCAATGATCACGTGGCTATCATGCAGTGATCATTTGGCTGGTCATACACTGATCATGTGCCTGGTCATGCACTGATCACGTGACTGGGCATGCACGGATCCCGTGGCTATCATGCACTGATCACGTGGCTATCATGCACTGATCACGTGACTGCGCATGCACTGATGACGTGGCTGATCGGGCACTGATCACGTGTTTATCAGGCAATGATCAGTGACTGACAGGCGCTGATCATGGGACTGTGCACGCACTGATCACGTGGCTATCATGCACTGATCACGTGACTGCGCATGCACTGATGACGTGGCTCTTCGGGCACTGATCACGTGTTTATCAGGCAGTGATCAGTGACTGACAGGCGCTGATCAGGGGACTGTGCACGCACTGATCAGGTGGCTGATCAGGAACTGACCACCTGACCGTGCATGCAGTGATCACGTGGCTGGTCGTTCACTGATCACGCGTTTATCATACGGTGATCACGTGACTGAGAGTTGCTGATCACGTGACTGTGCCGTCAGTGATCACGTGGCTGAGCAGGCACTGATATCGTGACTGAGCATGCACTGATCATGTGTCGGGAGCCGGGGAGGCATTCCACTCTGGACAAAAGTCATGAGGAAGGAGGCTCGGCATACGCAAATGCGGGATCGAGCCTCAGGAGTCCACCCGGATATTCTCGAGCATCTCCCCCCCAAAAACACCAGAGTCTGCTTACTGTATAGCTTTGTGCTCTCACCTCTGATTTCACTGGGGGCTGTCCCCCACCACCATCTCGCTCTCTCTGTCAAAGAGTTAACTTACAGCTCCAATTCATAAAGTTCCTTGTCATTCTTCCCTTTAACTTTCAGCTGAGTCTCCATCTGGAGCGCGGAACCCCTCACGCTTACTAATTATGCCTGGGCTGCTAAGACCCACTCGAGAAGGTGTCTAGGGTGAGGCACCTTTCGCTATTCGAGAGGGCGCCTGCGGCCTACGTAAGTGGTGCAAACTTCTGGTCTTGAAGTTTGATTGGTCTTCCGCGTAAACCAAGCTACTCAGCCTCTTTTCTCCACCGAATTTTCCTACTGAGCTCTCCTCATACTATTATTCTTGACATCTCTGATTAGCATATAAATAGTCGCCTAGGCCATCTCTTCTTCGAATACCCTGGGTCAGTTGGGGCTGGTCCCCGGCAGGTGGCGACCGAACAGGGACCTCAGGAGGCAATACTCAAAGAGCTGAGCAGACACGAACCACGCAATCAGCAGGCAATAAGAATGGAGCTCAGCAGTGACGAATCATGCTGCTCAACTGGCAATAATCAAGCTCGTGACCAGGCAGGAATCACGCAGCTCAGCTGGCAATTGTCAAGCAGATGAGCCGACAGGAATCACGCAGCTCAGATGGCAATTGTCATGCAGATGAGCCGGCAGGAATCACGCAGCTCAGCAGGCCCTGATCACGTGACTCTGCAGGCACTGATCACGTGGCTGATCAAGTTCAGATCACGTGACTGAGCATGCACTGATCACGTGGCTATCATGCACTGATGACGTGACTGCGCATGCACTGATGACGTGGCTGATCAGGCACTGATCACATGGCTCATCATGCACTGATCACGTGTTTATCAGGCAATGATCAGTGGCTGACAGGCGCTGATCATGGGACTGTGCACGCACTGATGACGTGGCTATCATGCACTGATCACGTGACTGCACATGCACTGATGACGTGGCTGTTCGGGCACTGATCACGTGTTTATCAGGCAGTGATCAGTGACTGACAGGCGCTGATCAGGGGACTGTGCACGCACTGATCAGGTGGCTGATCAAGTCCAGATCACGTGACTGAGCATGCACTGATCACGTGACTGACCATGAACTGATCACGTGACTGATCATGCACTGATGAGTTCACAATCATGCACTGATTACTTGGCTGATCATACACTGATCACGTGACTGATAATGCACTGATCATCTGGCTATCGTGCACTCATTACCTGGCTATCGTTCACTGATCATGTGGTTGATCATACAATGATCACGAGACTGATCTTGCACTGATCACGTCTGTATCATGCACTGGTCACCTGACTGCCCATGCACTGATCACGTGGATAAACATACACTGATCATGTGACAGATCATGCAGTGATCACGCGGCTATCATGCACTGCTCACGTGGCTGATCATGCAATGCTCACGTAGCTACCATGTACTGGTCACGTGAGTAATCATGCACTGATCACGTAATTGATCATACACTGATCAGGTGACTTATCAGGCACTGTTCACGTGACTGATCATGCACTGATCACGTGACTGATCATGCACTGATCTCGTTGCTATCATGCACGGTTCACATGGCTGATCATGCAATGATCACGTAGCTACCATGTACTGGTCACGTGACTGATCATGCACTGATCACGTAATTGATCATGCACTGATCACGTGGCTGATCATGCACTAATCACGTGACTGGTCATGCACTGATCACGTGGCTGGTCATGCACTGATCAATGGCTGATCATGCACTGATCACGTGACTGATCATGCACACACCACGTGGCTATCATGCACTGCTCACGTAGCTGGTCATGCAATGATCACGTAGTTACCATATACTGGTCACGTGACTGATCATGCACAGATCACGTAAATGATCATGCACTGTTCCCGTGACTGATCATGTACTGATCACGTGATTGCGCATGCACTGATCACGTAATTGTATGCACTGCTCACGTGGCTATCATGCACTGGTGACGTGGCTGATCATGCACTGATCACGTAGCTATCTTGCACTGATCACTTGGTTGATCATGCACTCATCACGGGACTGATCCTGCACTGATCACGGCGCTATCATGCATTGTCTACATGACTCCACATGCACTGATCACGTGGATGATCTTGCACTGATCACTTGACTGACCATGCACTGATCACGTGGCTGATCATGCACTGAGCACGTAATTGTTCATGCACTGATCATTTGGCTGATCATGCACTGATCACGTAGCTATCTTGCACTGATCACTTGGCTGATCATACACTCATCACAGGACTGATCCTGCACTGATCACGGCGCTATCATGCATTGACTACATGACTCTACATGCACTGATCACGTGGATGATCATACACTGATCACGTGGCTATCATGCACTGAATACGTGGCTGAACATGCACTGTTCACGTGGCTGATCACACACCTGTCACGTGACATATCATGCACTGATCACGTGGCACTCATGCACTGATCACGTGGCTGATCATACTCTGCTCACGTAACTCATTATGCACACATCACGTGGCTATCAGGCACTGCTCACGTGGTTCGTCATGGAATGATCACGAAGCTACCATATACTGGTCACGTGACTGATCATGCACAGATCACGTAAATGATCATGCACTGTTCACGTGACTGATCATGTACTGATCACGTGACTGATAATGCACTGATCACGTGGCTATTATGATCTGCTCACGTGGCTGATCATGCAACGATCACGTAGCAACCATGTACTGGTCTCGTGACTGATCATGCACTGATCACGTGGCTCATCACGCACTGATCCGGTGGATGATCACACAGGTATCAGGTGACTGATCATGTACAGATCACGTGACTAATCATGAAGTGATCACGTGGCTATCCTGCACTGATCACGTGGATATCATGCACTGATCACGTTACTGATCACACACGTATCACGTGACTGATCATGCACTGATCACGTGGCTATCATGCACTGATCACGTGGCTATAATGCACTGATATCATGCACTGGTCACGTGGCTTATCACACACGTATCACGTGACTGATCATGCACTGATCACATGGCTATCATGCACAGATCACGTGGCTGATCATGCAATGATCACGTAGCTACCATGTACTGGTTACGTGACTGTTCATGCACTGATCACGTGGCTGATCATGCACTGATCACGTGACTGATCATGCACTGATCACGTGGCTGATCATGCACTGATCACGTGGCTCTCATGTACTGCTCACCTGGCTGATCATGCAATGATCACGTAGCTACCATGTACTGGTCACATGACTGATCATGCACTGATCACGTGACTGATCATGCACTGATCACGGGACTGATTATGCACTGATCACTTGGCTGGTCATACACTGATCACGTGCTGAGTCATGAACTGATCACGTGGCTGATCATGCACTGATCACTTGGCTGGTCATACACTGATCACGTGACTGATCATGCACTGATACCGTGGCTGATCAAGCACTGATCACGTGGCTATAATGCACTTCTCACGTGGCTGATCATGCAATGATCACGCAGCTACCCTGTACTGGTCACATGACTGATATTGCACTGATCACGTGACTGATCATGCACAGATCACGAAAATGATCATGGACTGTTCACGTGACTGATCATGTACTGATCACGTGACTGATCATGCACTGATCACCTGACTCATCATGCACTTATCACGTGGCTGATCATGCAATGATCACGTAGCAACCATGTACTGGTCACGTGACTGATCATGCACTGATCACGTAATTAATCCTGCACTGATCACCTGACTCATCATGCACTGATCACGTGGCTGATCACACACGTATCACGTGACTGATCATGAACTGATCACGTGGCTATCATGCACTGATCTCGTGGCTATCATGCACTGATCACGTGGCTGAACATGCAATGATCTCGTAGCTACCATGTACTGGTCACGTGACTGATCTTGCACTGATCACGTAATTGATCATGCACTGATCAGGTGGCTGATCAAGCACTGATCACGTGACTACCATGCACTGCTAACCTGGCTGATCATGCAATGATCAGGCAGCTACCATGTACTGGTCACGTGACTGATCATGCACTGATCATGTGTCTGATCATGCACTGATCACGTGACTGATCATGCACTGATCACGTGACTGATCATGCACTGATCACGTGGCTATCATGCACTGATCACTTGGCTCGTCATACACTGATCACGCAGCTAACATGTTCTGGTCACGTGACTCATCATGCACTGATGACGTAATTGATCATGCACTGATCAAGTGGCTATCATGCACTGATCACATGGCTGGTCATACACTGATCCCGTGCCTGGTCATGCACAGATTACATGACTGATCATGCACTGATCACCTCACTGATCATGCACTGATCACGTGGCTATCATGCACTACTCACGTGGCTGATCATGCAATGATCATGTAGCTACCATGTACTGGTCACGTGACTGATCATACACCCATCAGGTGACTGATCATGCACTGATCACGTGGCTGAACATGCAATGATCTCGTAGCTACCATGTACTGGTCATGTGACTGATCTTGCACTGATCATGTAATTGATCAGGCACTGATCACGTGGCTGATCATGCACTGATCACTTGGCTATCATGCACGGCTCACGTTGGTGATCATGCAATGTTCACGTAGCAATCATGTACTGGTCACCTGACTGATCATGCACTGATCACGTAATTGATCCTGCACTGATCACGTGGCTCATCATGCACTGATCACGTGACTGTTCACGCACTGATCACTTGACTGATCATGCACTTATCACTTGGCTATAATGCCCTGATTACGTGGCTGATCATACACTTTTCACATGCCTGGTCATGCACAGATCACGTGACTAATCATGAACTGATCACGTGGCTATAATTCACTGATTACGTGGATATCAGGCACTGATTACGTGCCTGTCAGGCACAGATCACGTGACTAATCATGAACTGATCACGTAGGTATCATGCACTGATCACGTGGCTGATCATGCACTGATCACGTGACTGATCATGTACTGATCACGTGGCTGATCATGCACTGATCACGTGGCTATCATGCACTGCTCACCTGGCTGATCATGCAAAGATCACGCAGCTACCATGTACTGGTCACATGACTGATCATGCACTGATCACGTAATTGATCATGCACTGATCACCTGGCTTATCATGCATTGATTATGTGACTCATCATGTGCTGATCATGGAACTCAGCTCTGAGAAATCATGCTGCTCACCTGGCAATAATCAGGTAGATGACCAGGCAGGAATTATGCAGCACAGGTGGCAATTGTCAAGGAGATGACAGGCAGGATTCGTACAGCTCAGCTGGCAATTGTCAAGCAGATGAGCAGACAGTAATCACGAAGCTCAGCAGGCCCTGATCAAGAGACTGAGCATGCACTGTTCACGTCGCTGATCACACACCTATCACGTGAATGATCATGCACTGATCACGGGGCTCTCATGCACAGATCACGTGATTGTGCATGCACTGATCACGTAATTGTATGCACTGCTCACGTGGCTGTCATGCACTGATGACGTGGCTGATCATGCACTGATCATGTGACTGATCATGAAATGATGACGTAGCTATCTTGCACTGTTCACTTGGCTGATCATACACTCATCACGGGACTGATCGTGCACTGATTGCGGCGCTATCATGCATTGAATACATGACTCCACATGCACTGATCATGTGACTGATCATGAAATGATGACGTAGCTATCTTGCACTGTTCACTTGGCTGATCATACACTCATCACGTGACTGACCATGCACTGATCACGTGACTGATCATGCACTGATCACGTGGCTATCATGCAGTGATCATTTGGCTATTCATAAACTGATCATATGCCTGGTCATGCACTTATCATGTGCCTGATCATGCACTGATCACGTGACTGATCATGCACTGATCACGTGGCTATCATGCACTGATCACGTGGCTATCATGAACAGATCAGGTGGCTGATCATGCAATGATCACGTAGCTACCATGTACTGGTCACGTGACTGATCATGTACTGATCACGTGGCTGATCATGCACTGATCACGTGACTGATCATGCACTGATCACGTGGCTGATCATGAACTGATCACGTGACTAATCATGAACTGATCACGTAGCTATCATGCACTGATCACCTGGCTGATCATGCACTGATCACATGGCTGATCATGCACTGATACCGTGACTGAGCATGGACTGATCACATGACTATCATGTAGTGATCACGTGACTTAATGGCGCTGACCATGTGACTGATCATGCGCTGATCATGATTGCTATCATACACTGATCATGTGCCTCTGGAGGCAATGAACAAAGAGCTGAGTAGGCAGGAATCAGCCAGCAGGCTATAATCATGGGACTCAGCTCTGAGGAATCATGCTGCTCAGCTGGGAATAATCCAGCAGCTGAGCAGGCAGGAATTATGCAGCACAGCTGGCAAATGTCAAGCAGATGACAGGCAGGAAACGTGCAGCTCAGCTGGCAATTGTCAAGCAAATGAGCAGACAGTAATCACGCAGCTCAGATGGCAATTGTCATGCCGATGAGCCGGCAGGAATCACGCAGCTCAGCAGGCCGTGATCACGTGACTCTGCAGGCACTGATCACGTGGCTGATCAAGTCCAGATCACGTGACTGAGCATGCACCGATCACGTGGCTATCATGCACTGATGACGTGACTGCGCATGCACTGATGATGTGGCTGATTGGGCACTGATCACATGGCTCATCATGCACTGATCACTTGTTTATCAGGCAATGATCAGTGACGGACAGGCGCTGATCATGGGACTGTGCACGCACTGATCACCTGGCTATCATGCACTGATCACGTGACTGCACATGCACTGATGACGTGGCTGTTCGGGCACTAATCACGTGTTTATCAGGCAGTGATCAGTGACTGACAGGCGCTGATCAGGGGACTGTGCACGCACTGATCAGGTGGCTGATCAGGAACTGACCACCTGACCGTGCATGCAGTGATCACGTGGCTGGTCGTTCACTGATCACGTGTTTATCATACGGTGATCACGTGACTGAGAGGCGCTGATCACGTGACTGTGCCGTCAGTGATCACGTGGCTGAGCAGGCACTGATATCGTGACTGATCATGCACTGATCATGTGCCGGGAGACGAGGAGGCATTCCACTCTGGACAAAGGTCATGAGGAAGGAGGCTCGGCATACGCAAATGCGGAATCGAGCCTCAGGAGTCCACCCGGATATTCTCGAGCATCTGCCCCCAAAAAAACCAGAGTCTGCCTACTGTATTGCTTTTGCTCTCACCTCTGATTTCACTGGGGGCTGTCCCCCACCACCATCTCGCTCTCTCTGTCAAAGAGTTAACTTACAGCTCCAATTCATAAAGTTCCTTGTCATTCTTCCCTTTAACTTCCAGCTGAGTCTCCATCTGGAGGGCGGAACCCACCACGCTTACTAATTATGCCTGGGCTGCTAAGACCCACTCGAGAAGGTGTCTAGGGTGAGGCACCTTTCGCTATTCGAGAGGGCGCCTGCGGCCTACGTAAGTGGTGCAAACTTCTTGTCTTGAAGTTTGATTGGTCTTCCGCGTAAACCAAGCTACTCAGTCTCTTTTCTCCACCGAATTTTCCTACTGAGCTCTCCTCATATTATTATTCTTGACATCTCTGATTTGCATATAAATAGTCGCCTAGGCCATCTCTCCTTCGAATACCCTGGATCAGTTGGGGCTGGTCCCCGGCAGGTGGCGACCGAACAGGGACCTCAGGAGGCAATACTCAAGGAGCTGAGCAGACACGAACCACGCAATTAGCAGGCAATAAGCATGGAGGTCAGCAGTGACGAATCATGCTGCTCAACTGGCAATAATCAAGCTCGTGACCAGGCAGGAATCACGCAGCTCAGCTTACAATTGTCAAGCAGATGAGCCGACAGGAATCCCGCAGGTCAGATGGCAATTGTCATGCAGTGAGCCGGCAGGAATCATGCAGCTCAGCAAGCCCTGATCACGTGACTCTGCAGGCACTGATCACGTGGCTGATCAAGTACAGATCACGGGACTGAGCATGCACTGATCACGTGGCTATCATGCACTGATGATGTTACTGCGCATGCACTGATGACGTGGCTGATCAGGCACTGATCACATGGCTCATCATGCACTGATCACGTGTTTATCAGGCAATGATCAGTGACTGACAGGCGCTGATCATGGGACTGTGCACGCACTGATCACCTGGCTATCACGCACTGATCACGTGACTGGGCATGCACTGATGACGTGGCTGTTCCGGCACTGATCACGTGTTTAGCAGGCAGTGAACAGTGACTGACAGGCGCTGATCAGGGGACTGTGCACGCACTGATCAGGTGGCTGATCAGGAACTGACCACCTGACCGAGCATGCAGTGATCACGTGGCTGGTCGTTCACTGATCACGTGTTTATCATACGGTGATCACGTGACTGAGAAGCGCTGATCACGTGACTGTGCCGTCAGTGATCACGTGGCTTATCATGCACTGATATCGTGACTGAACATGCACTGATCATGTGCCGGGAGCCGGGGAGGCATTCCACTCTGGACAAAGGTCATGAGGAAGGAGGCTCGGCATACGCAAATGCGGGATCTAGCATCAGGAGTCCACCTGGATATTCTCGAGCATCTCCCCCCCCAAAAAACGGGAGTCTGCCTACTGTACTGCTTTGTGCTCTCAACTCTGATTTCACTGGGGGCTATCCCCCACCACCATCTCGCTCTCTCTGTCAAAGAGTTAACTTACAGCTCCAATTCATAAAGTTCCTTGTCATTCTTCCCTTTACCTTGCAGCTGAGTCTCCATCTGGAGCGCGGAACCCACCACACTTACTAATTATGCCTGGGCTGCTAAGACCCACTCGAGAAGGTGTCTAGGGTGAGGCACCTTTCGCTATTCGAGAGGGTGCCTGCTGCCTACGTACGTGGTGCAAACTTCTTGTCTTGAAGTTTGATTGGTCTTCCGCGTAAACCAAGGTACTCAGTCTCTTTTCTCCACCGAATTTTCCTATTGATCTCTCCTCATACTATTATTCTTGACATCTCTGATTAGCATATAAATAGTCGCCTAGGCCATCTCTCCTTCGAATACCCTGGATCAGTTGGGGCTGGTCCCCGGCAGGTGGCGACCGAACAGGGACAACAGGAGGCAATACTCAAAGAGCTGAGCAGACACGAACCAGGCAATAAGCAGGCAATAAGCATGGAGCTCAGCAGTGACGAATCATGCTGCTCAACTGGCATTAATCAAGCACGTGACCAGGGAGGAATCACGCAGCTCAGCTGGCAATTGTCAAGCAGATGAGCCGACAGGAATCACGCAGCTCAGATGGCAATTGTCATGCAGATGAGCCGGCAGGAATCACGCAGCTCAGCAGGCCGTGATCACGTGACTCTGCAGGCACTGATCACGTGGCTGATCAAGTACAGATCACGTGACTGAGCATGCATTGATCACGTGGCTATCATGCACTGATGACGTGACTGCGCATGTACTGATGACGTGGCTGATCAGGCACTGATCACATGGCTCATCATGCACTGATCACGTTTTTATCAGGCAATGATCAGTGGCTGACAGGCGCTGATCATGGGACTGTGCACGCACTGATCACCTGGCTATCATGCACTGATCACGTGACTGACCATGCACTGATCACGTAATTGATCATGCACTGATCATGTGGCTGATCATGCACTGACCACGTGGCTGATCATACACTGATCACGTGACTGATCATGCACTGATCACGTGGCTGATCATGCACTGATCTCGTGACTGACCATGCACTGATCACGTGACTGATCATTCACTGATCACGTGGCTGATCATGCACTGATCACGTGACTGATCATGCAGTCTTCACGAGACTCATCATGAACTGATCACGTGGATATCATGCACTGATCACGTGTTTGCTCATACACTGCTCACGTGTCTGACCATGCACTGCTCACGTGGCTGATCATACACTGTTCTCGTAACTGATCATGCACTGATCACGTGGATATCATGAACTGATCACTGGCTGAACATGCACTGTTCATGTGGCTTATCACACACCTGTCACGTGACTGATCATGCACTGATCACGTGGCACTCATGCACTGATCACGTGGCGATCATATTCTGCTCACGTAACTGATCATGCACACATCAGGTGGCTATCAAGCACTTCTCACCTGGCTGGTCATGCAATGTTCACGTAGCTACCATATACTGGTCACGTGACTGATCATGCACAGATCACGTAAATGATCATGCACTGCTCACGTGACTGATCATGTACTGATCACGTGACTGATCACGCAGTGATCGGGTGGCTATCATGCACTGCTCACGTGGCTGATCATGCACTGATCACGTGACTGATCATGCACTGATCACGTGGCTATCATGCACTGATAACTTGGCTGGTCATACACTGATCACGCAGCTACCAGGTACTGGTCACGTGACTGATCACGCACTGATGATGTAATTGATCATGCACTGATCATGTGGCTGATCCTGCACTGATCACTTGACTGATCATGCACTGATCACGTGACTTATCATGCACTGATCACGTGGCTATTTTGCACTGATCACATGGCTGGTCATACACTGATCACGTGCCTGGTCATGCACAGATTACATGACTGATCATGCGCTGATCACGTCACTGATCATGCACTGATCACGTGGCTCTCATACACTACTCACGTGGCTGATCATGCAATGATCATGTAGCTACCATGTACCGGTCACGTGACTGATCATACATCCATTTGGTGACTAATCATGCACTGATCACGTGGCTATCATGCACTGTTCACGTGGCTGATCATACACTGTTCACCTACCTGGTCATGCACAGATCACGTGACTAATCATGAACTGATCACGTAGCAATCATTCACTGATCACCTGGCTGATCATGCACGGATCACGTGGCTATCATGCAATGATCACGTGGATATCATGCACTGATCACGTGGCTGATCATGCACTGATACCGTGACTGAGCATGGACTGATCACATGACTATCATGTAGTGATCACGTGACTTAATGGCACTGATCATGTGACTGATCATGCACTGATCATGTTTGCTTTCATACACTGATCATGTGCCGCTGGAGGCAATAAACAAAGAGCTGAGTAGGCACGAATCAAACAGTCAGCAGGCAAAAATCATGGATCTCAGCTGTGAGGAATCATGCTGCTCAGCTGGCAATAATCAAGCAGCTGAGCGGGCAGGAATTACACAGCAGCCGGCAATTGTCAAACAGATGACAGGCAGGAATCATGAAGCTCAGCTGGCAATTGTCAAGCAGATGAGCAGACAGTAATCACACAGCTCAGCAGGCCCTGATCACGTGACTGAGCATGCACTGTTCACCTGGCTGATCATACACTGATCACGTGATTGTACAAGCACTGATCACTTGGATATCATGCACTGATCACGTAGCTAATCATACATTATTCACGTGTCTGACCATGCACTGCTCACGTGGCTGATCATGCACTGATCACGTGACTGATCATGCACTGATCACGTGGCTATCATGCACTGATAACTTGGCTGGTCATACACTGATCACGCAGCTACCAGGTACTGGTCACGTGACTGATCACGCACTGATGATGTAATTGATCATGCACTGATCATGTGGCTGATCCTGCACTGATCACTTGACTGATCATGCACTGATCACGTGACTTATCATGCACTGATCACGTGGCTATTTTGCACTGATCACATGGCTGGTCATACACTGATCACGTGCCTGGTCATGCACAGATTACATGACTGATCATGCGCTGATCACGTCACTGATCATGCACTGATCACGTGGCTCTCATACACTACTCACGTGGCTGATCATGCAATGATCATGTAGCTACCATGTACCGGTCACGTGACTGATCATACATCCATTTGGTGACTAATCATGCACTGATCACGTGGCTATCATGCACTGTTCACGTGGCTGATCATACACTGTTCACCTACCTGGTCATGCACAGATCACGTGACTAATCATGAACTGATCACGTAGCAATCATTCACTGATCACCTGGCTGATCATGCACGGATCACGTGGCTATCATGCAATGATCACGTGGATATCATGCACTGATCACGTGGCTGATCATGCACTGATACCGTGACTGAGCATGGACTGATCACATGACTATCATGTAGTGATCACGTGACTTAATGGCACTGATCATGTGACTGATCATGCACTGATCATGTTTGCTTTCATACACTGATCATGTGCCGCTGGAGGCAATAAACAAAGAGCTGAGTAGGCACGAATCAAACAGTCAGCAGGCAAAAATCATGGATCTCAGCTGTGAGGAATCATGCTGCTCAGCTGGCAATAATCAAGCAGCTGAGCGGGCAGGAATTACACAGCAGCCGGCAATTGTCAAACAGATGACAGGCAGGAATCATGAAGCTCAGCTGGCAATTGTCAAGCAGATGAGCAGACAGTAATCACACAGCTCAGCAGGCCCTGATCACGTGACTGAGCATGCACTGTTCACCTGGCTGATCATACACTGATCACGTGATTGTACAAGCACTGATCACTTGGATATCATGCACTGATCACGTAGCTAATCATACATTATTCACGTGTCTGACCATGCACTGATCACGTGGCTGATCATGCAATGATCACGTAGCTACCATATACTGGTCCCATGAGTGATCATGCACTGATCACCTATTTGATCATGCACTGATCACGTGGCTGATCATGCACTGAACACGTGACTGATCATGCACTGATCATGTGACTGATCATGCACTGATCACGTGGCTATCATGCACTGCTCACGTGGCTGATCATGCAATGATCTTGTAGCTACCATGTACAGGTCACTTGAAAGATCATACACCCATCAGGTGACTGATCATGCACTGATCACGTGGCTATCATGCACTGATCACGAGACTGATCATGCACTGATCACGTCTATATCATGCACTGATCACATGACTGCCCATACACTGATCACGTGGATGATCATACACTAATCATGTGACAGATCATGCACTGATCACGTGGCTGATCATGCACTGATACCGTGACTGAGCATGGACTGATCACATGACTATCATGTAGTGATCACGTGACTTAATGGCGCTGATTATGTGACTGATCATGTTTGCTATCATACACTGATCATGTGCCTCTGGAGGCAATAAACAAAGAGCTGAGTAGGCATGAATCAAACAGTCAGCAGGCAAAAATCATGGAACTCAGCTGTGAGGAATCATGTTGCTCAGCTGGCACTAATCAAGCAGCTGAGCAGGCAGGAATTACGCAGCACAGCTGGCAATTGTCAAGTAGATGACAGGCAGGAATCGTGCAGCTCAGCTGGCAATTGTCAAGCAGATGAGCAGACAGGAATCACGCAGCTAAGCAGGCCCAGATCACGTGACTGAGCATGCACTGATCACGTGATTGATCATGCACTGATCACTTGGATATCATGCACTGATCACGTGTCTGACCATGCACTGATAACGTGGCTGATCATACACTGCTCAGGTAACTGATCATGCACTGATCACGTGGATATCATGCACTGAATACGTGGCTGAACATGCACTGTTCACGTGGCTGATCACACACCTGTCACGTGACATTTCATGCACTGATCACGTGGCACTCATGCACTGATCACGTGGCTGATCATACTCTGCTCACGTAACTCATCATGCACACATAACGTGGCTATCATGCACTGCTCACGTGGTTCGTAATGGAATGAACACGAAGCTACCATATACTGGTCACGTGACTGATCATGCACAGATCACGTAAATGATCATGCACTGTTCACGTGACTGATCATGTACTGATCACGTGACTGATCATGCACTGATCACGTGGCTATCATGCTCTGCTCACGTGGCTGATCATGCAACGATCACGTAGCAACCATGTACTGGTCTCGTGATTGATCATGCACTAATCACGTAATTAATCCTCCACTGATCACCTGACTCATCATGCACTGATCACGTGGCTGATCACACACGTATCACGTGACTGATCATGTACAGACCACGTGACTAATCATGATGTGATCACGTGGCTATCCTGCACTGATCACGTGGATATCATGCACTGATCACGTGGCTGATCACACACATATCACGTGACTGATCATGCACTGATCACGTGGCTGATCATGCAATGATCACGTAGCTACCATGCACTGGTAACGTGACTGATCATGCACTGATCACGTGTCTATCATGCACTGCTCACGTGGCTGATCATGCAATGATCACGCAGCTACCATGTACTGGTCTCATGACTGATCATGCACTGATCACGTAATTGATCATGCACTGATCACCTGACTTATCATGCATTGATCATGTGACTGATCATGTGCTGATCATGTTTGGTGTCACACACTGATCATGTGCCCCTGGAGGCAAAGAACATAGAGCTGAGAAGGCAGGAAAGAGTCAGCAGGCTATAATCATGGAACTCAGCTCTGAGAAATCATGCAGCTCAGCTGGCAATAATCAAATAGATGAGCAGGCAGGAATTACGCAGCACAGGTGGCAATTGTCAAGGAGATGGCAGGCAGGAATCGTGCAGCTCAGCTGGCAATTGTCAAGCAGATGAGCAGACAGTAATCACGCAGCTCAGCAGGCCCTGATCACGTGACTGAGCATGCACTGTTCACCTGGCTGATCATACACTGATCACGTGATTGTACAAGCACTGATCACGTGGCTCTCATGCACTGACACGTGATTGCGCATGCATTGATCACGTAATAGTATGCACTGATCACGTGGCTATCATGCATTGATGACGTGGCTAATCATGCACTGATCATATGATTGATCATGCACTGATTACGTAGCTATCTTGCACTGATCACTTGGCTGATCATACACTCATCACGGGACTGATCGTGCACTGATCAAGGTGCTATCATGCATAGATTACATGACTCCACATGCACTGATCACGTGGATGATCATGCACTGATCACGTGACTGACCATGCACTGATAACATGACTGATCATGCACTGATCACGTGGCTATCATGCACTGATCACCTGGCTATCATGCACTGATCACGTGACTGATCATGCACTTATCAAGTGGCCCTCATGCACTGTTCACTTGGCTGATCATACACTGATCACGTGATTGATCATGCACTGATCACTTGGATATCATGCACTGCTCACGTGGCTGAACAGGCAATAATCACGCAACTACCATATACTGGTCACATGACTGATCATGCACTGATAACATGACTGATCAAGCACTGATCACGTGGCTATCATGCACTACTCACGTGGGTGATCATACTCTGATCACCTGCCTGGTCATGCACACATCACGTGACTAATCATGAACTGATCAAGTAGCTATCATGCACTGATCTCCTGGCTGATCATGCACTGATCACGTGGCTATCATGCAATGATCACATGGCTATCTTGCACTGATCACTTGGCTGATCATGCACTGATACCGTGACTGAGCATGGACTGATCACATGACTATCATGTAGTGATCACGTGACTTAATGGCGCTGATCATGTGACTGATCATGCGCTGATCATGTTTGCTATCATACACTGATCATGTGCCTCTGGAGGCAATAAACAAAGAGCTGAGTAGGCACGAATCAAACAGTCAGCAGGCAATAATCATGGAACTCAGGTGTGAGGAATCATGCTGCGCAGCTGGCAATAATCAAGCAGCTGAGCAGGCAGCAATTACGCAGCACAGCTGGCAATTGTCAAGCAGATGAGCAGACAGTAATCACGCAGCTCAGCAGGCCCTGATCACGAGACTGAGCATGCACTGTTCACGTGGCTGATCATACACTGATCTCGTGATTGATTATGCACTGATCACTTGGATATCATGCACTGATCACGTGGCTGATCATACAGTGTTCTCGTGTCTGACCATGCACTGATCACGTGGCTGATCATACACTGCTCACGTAACTGATCATGCACTGATTACGTGGCTATCATAGACTGATCACGTGGCTGACATGCACTGTTCACGTGGCTGATGACACACCTGTCACGTGACTGATCATGCACTGATCACGTGGCACTCATGCACTGATCATGTGGCTGATCATACTCTGCTCACGTAACTGATCATGCACACATCACGTGGCTATCATGCACTGCTCACGTGGCTCGTCATGCAATGATCACATAGCTACTATATACTGGTCACGTGACTCATCATGCACAGATCATGCAAATGATCATGCACTGTTCACGTGACTGATCATGTACTGATCACGTGGCTATCATGCCCTGCTCACGTGGATGATCATGCAATGATCACGTAGCAACCATGTACTGGTCACGTGACTGATCATGCACTGATCACGTAATTGATCCTGCACAGATCACGTGGCTCATCATGCACTGATCACGTGGCTTATCACACATGTATCACGTGACTGATCATGCACTGATCACGTGGGTCTCATGCACTGATCACGTGGATATCATGCACTGATCACGTGGCTGATCACACATGTATCACGTGACTGATCATGCAATGATCACGTGACTGAGTATGCACTGATCACGTGACTGATCATCCACTGAACAGTTGCCTATCATGCACTGATTACTTGGCTGATCATACACTGATCACGTGACTGATAATGCACTGATCATCTGGCTATCATGCACTCATTACCTGGCTATCGTGCACTGATCACGTGGTTGATCATACACTGATCACGAGACTGATCATGCACTGATCACGTCTATATCATGCACTGATCACATGACTGCCCATGCACTGGTCACGTGGATGATCATACACTGATCATATGAGAGATCATGCAGTGATCACGTGGCTATCATGCACTGATCAATTGGCTGATCATACTCTTCTCCCGAAACTGATCATGCTCTGATCATGTGACTATCATGCACTGCTCACGTGGCTGATCATGCAATGATCAATTAGCTACCATGTACTGATCAAGTGACTGATCATGCACTGATCACGTAATTGATCATGCACTGATCACGTGGCTGATCATGCACTAATCACGTGACTGGTCATTCACTGATCACGTGGCTGATGATGCACTGATCACGTGACTGATCATGCACTCATCACGTGGCTATCATGCACTGCTCACGTGGTTCATCATTCAATGATCACGTAGCTACTATATACTGGTCACGTGACTCATCATGCACAGATCATGTAAATGATCATGCACTATTCACGTGACAGATCATGTACTGATCACGTGGATATCATGCCCTGCTCACGTGGTTGATCATGCAATGATCACGTAGCAACCATGTACTGGTCACGTGACTGATCATGCACTGATCACGTAATTGATCCTGCACAGATCACGTGGCTCATCATGCACTGATCACGTGGCTTATCACACATGTATCACGTGACTGATCATGCACTGATCACGTGGCTCTCATGCACTGATCACGTGGCTATCATGCACTGATCATGTGGATATCATGCACTGATCACGTGGCTATCATGCACTGATATCATGCACTGATCACGTGGCTGATAACACACGTATCACATGACTGATCATGCACTGATCACGTGACAATCACGCACTGATCACGTGGCTATCATGCACTGATCACGTGGCTGATCATGCAATGATCACGTAGCTACCATGTACTTGTCACGTGACTGATCATGCACTGATCACGTAATTGATCCTGCACTGATCACGTGGCTCATCACACACTGATCACGTGGCTCATCATGCACTGATCACGTGGCTCATCATGCACTGATCACGTGGATGATAATACACTGATCACGTGACTGATCATGCACTGATCACGTGACTGATCATGCACTGATCACGTGGCTATCATGCACTGATCACTTGGCTGGTCATGCACTGATCACGTGACTGATCATGTACTCATCACGTGACTGATCATGCACTGATCACGTGGCTATCATGCTCTCCTCATGTGGGTGATCATGCAATGATCACGTAGCAACCATGTACTGGTCACCTGACTAATCATGCACTGATCATGTAATTGATCCAGCACTGATCACGTGGCTATCATGCACTGATCACTTGGCTGGTCATGCACTGATCACGTGACTGATCATGTACTCATCACGTGGCTGATCATCCACTGATCACGTGAGTGTTCTCGCACTGATCACTTGACTGATCATGCACTGATCACGTGGCTATAATGCCCTGATTACGTGGCTGATCATACACTTTTCACGTGCCTGTTCATGCACAGATCACGTGACTAATCATGAACTTATCACGTGGCTATAATGCACTGATCACGTGGCTGATCATACACTGTTCAAGTTCCTGGTCATGCACAGATCACGTGACTAATCATGAACTTATCACGTAGGTATCATGCACTGATCACGTTGCTGATCATACACTGTTCAAGTTCCTGGTCATGCACAGATCACGTGACTAATCATGAACTTATCACGTGGCTATAATTCACTGATGACGTGAATATCATGCACTGATTACGTGCCTGTCAGGCACAGATCACGTGACTAATCATGAACTTATCACGTAGGTATCATGCACTGATCACGTGGCTGATCATACACTGTTCACGTGTCTGATCATACACTGATCACGTGGCTGATCATACACTGTTCACGTGTCTGATCATGCGCTGATCACGTGGCTGATCATACACTGCTCACTTGGCTGATCCTGCAATGATCACGTAGCTTACATGTACTGGTCACGTGACTGATCATGCAATGGTAACGTAATTGATCATGCACTGATCACGTGACTGATCATGTACTGATCACGTGATTGATCATGCAGTGATCACGTGTCTATCATGCACTGCTTACGTGGCTGATCATACAATGTTAACATAGCTACCATGTACTGGTCACATGACTGATCATGCACTGATCACGTAATTGATCATGCACTGATCAAGTGGCTGATCATACACTGATCACGTGACTGATCATGCACTCTTCACGAGACTCATCATGCACTGTTCACCTGGCTATATGCACTGATCATGTGGCTGATCATACACTGATCACGTGACTGATCATGCACTGTTCACGAGACTGATCATGCACTGATCACGTGGATATCATGCACTGATCACGTGTTTGATCATACACTGTTCACGTGTCTGACCATGCACTGCTCACGTGGCTGATCATACACTGTTCACGTAACTGATCATGCACTGATCAAATGGATATCATGCACTGATCACGTGGCTGAATATGCACTGTTCACGTGGCTTATCACACACTTGTCACGTGACTGATCATGCACTGATCACGTGGCACTCATGCACTGATCACGTGGATGATCATATTCTGCTCACGTAACTGATCATGCACACATCAGGTGGCTATCATGCACTTCTCACCTGGCTGGTCATGCAATGTTCACGTAGCTACCATATACTGGTCACGTGACTGATCATGCACAGATCATGTAAATGATCATGCACTGATCACGTGTCTGACCATGCACTGATCACGTGGCTGATCATACAGGGTTCACGTAACTGATCATGCACTGATCACGTAATTGATCATGCACTGATCACGTGGCTGATCATGCACTGCTCACGTGGCTATCATGCACTGCTCACGTGGCTGATCATGCACTGATAACGTGACTGACCATGCACTGATCACGTGACTGATCATGCACTGATCACGTGGCTGATCATGCAGTGATCACGTAATTGATCATGCACTGATCATTTGGCTGATCATGCACTGATCACGTGGCTGATCATGCACTGATCACGTGACTGATCATGCACTGATCACGTGGCTATCATGCACTGCTCACGCGGCTGTTCATGCAATGATCACGTAGCTACCATGTACTGGTCCGTGAGTGATCATGCACTGATCACGTTATTGATCATGCACTGATCAGTTGACTTATCATGCACTGTTCACGTGAGTGATCATGCACTGATCACGTGACTGATCATGCACTGGTCTCGTGGCTATCATGCACGTCTCATGTGGCTGATCATGCAATGATCACCTAGCTACCATATACTGGTCACGTGACTGATCATGCACTGATCACGTAATTGATCATGCACTGATCACGTGACTGATCATGCACTGATCACGTGGCTATCATGCACTGATCACTTGGCTGGTCATACACTGATCACGTGACTGATCATGCACTGATCACGTGACTGATCATGCACTGATCACGTGGCTATCATGCACTGATCACTTGGCTGGTCATACACTGATCACGTGCCTGGTCATGCACAGATTACATGACTGATCATGCACTGAACACGTGACTGATCATGCACTGCTCACGTGGCTATCAAGCACTGCTCACGTGGCTGATCATGCACTGATCACGTGACTGACCATGCACTGATCACGTGACTGATCATGCACTGATCACGTGGCTGATCATGCAGTGATCACGTAATTGATCATGCACTGATCATTTGGCTGATCATGCACTGATCACGTGGCTGATCATGCACTGATCACGTGACTGATCATGCACTGATCACGCGGCTATCATGCACTGCTCACGCGGCTGTTCATGCAATGATAACGTAGCTACCATGTACTGGTCACGTGAGTGATCATGCACTGATCACGTTATTGATCATGCACTGATCAGTTTACTTATCATGCACTGTTCACGTGAGTGATCATGCACTGATCACGTGACTGAGCATGCACTGATCCCGTGGCTATCATGCACTGATCACGTGCCTATCATGCACTGATCACGTGACTGCGCATGCACCGATGACGTGGCTGTTCGGGCACTGATCACGTGTTTATCAGGCAGTGATCGGTGACTGACAGGCGCTGATCAGGGGACTGTGCACGCACTGATCAGGTGGCTGATCAGGAACTGACCACCTGACCGTGCATGCAGTGATCACGTGGCTGGTCGTTCACTGATCACGTGTTTATCATACAGTGATCACGTGACTGAGAGGCGCTGATCACGTGACTGTGCCGTCAGTGATCACTTGGCTGAGCAGGCACTGATATCGTGACTGAGCATGCACTGATCATGTGCCGGGAGCCGGGGAGGCATTCCACTCTGGACAAAGGTCATGAGGAAGGAGGCTCGGCATACGCAAATGTGGGATCGAGCCTCAGGAGTCCACCCGGATGTTCTCGAGCATCTCCCCCCCATAAAAACTGGAGTCTGCCTACTGTATTGCTTTGTGCTCTCACCTCTGATATCACTGGGGGCTGTCCCCCACCACCATCTCGCTCTCTCTGTCAAAGAGTTAACTTACAGCTCCGATTCATAAAGTTCCTTGTCATTCTTCCCTTTAACTTCCAGCTGAGTCTCCATCTGGAGCGCGGAACCCACCACGCTTACTAATTATGCCTGGGCTGCTAAGACCCACTCGAGAAGGTGTCTAGGGTGAGGAACCTTTCGCTATTCGAGAGGGCGCTTGCGGCCTACGTAAGTGGTGCAAACTTCTTGTCTTGAAGTTTGATTGGTCTTCCGCGTAAACCAAGCTACTCAGTCTCTTTTCTCCACCGAATTTTCCTACTGAGCTCTCCTCATACTATTATTCTTGACATCTCTGATTAGCATATAAATAGTCGCCTAGGCCATCTCTCCTTCGAATACCCTGGATCAGTTGGGGCTGGTCCCCGGCAGGTGGCGACCGAACAGGGACCTCAGGAGGCAATACTCAAAGAGCTGAGCAGACACGAACCACGCAATCAGCAGGCAATAAGCATGGAGCTCAACAGTGACGAATCATGCTGCTCAACTGGCAATAATCAAGCACGGGACCAGGCAGGAATCACGCAGCTCAGCTCGCAATTGTCAAGCAGATGAGCCGGCAGGAATCACGCAGCTCAGCAGGCCCTGATCACGTGACTCTCAGGCACTGATCACGTGGCTGATCAAGCACAGATCACGTGACTGAGCATGCACTGATCACGTGGCTATCATGCACTGATCACGTGACTGATCATGCACTGATCACGTGGCTGATTGGACACTGATCACGTGGCTGATCATGCACTGATCACGTGGCTATCATGCACTGATCAGTGACTGACATGCACTGATCATGGGACTGTGCATGCACTGATCACGTGGCTATCATGCACTGATCACGTGACTGATCATGCACTGATCACGTGGCTGATCATGCACTGATCACGTGTTTAACAGGCAGTGATCAGTGACTGACAGGCGCTGATAAGGGGACTGTGCACGCACTGTTCACGTGGCTATCATGCACTGATCACGTGACTGCGCATGCACTGATGACGTGGCTGTTCGGGCACTGATCACGTGTTTATCAGGCAGTGATCAGTGACTGACAGGTGCTGATCAGGGGACTGTGCACGCACTGATCAGGTGGCTGATCAGGAACTGACCACCTGACTGCGCATGCAGTGATCACGTGGCTGGTCGTTCACTGATCACGTGTTTATCATACGGTGATCACGTGACTGAGAGGCGCTGATCACGTGACTGTGCCGTCAGTGATCACGTGGCTGAGCAAGCACTGATATCGTGACTGAGCATGCACTGATCATGTGCCTGGAGCCGGGGAGGCATTCCACTCTGGACAAAGGTCATGAGGAAGGAGGCTCGGCATACGCAAATGCGGGATCGAGCCTCAGGAGTCCACCCGGATATTCTCGAGCATCTCCCCCCCAAAAAAACTGCAGTCTGCCTACTGTATAGCTTTGTGCTCTCACCTCAGATTTCACTGGGGGCTGTCCCCCACCACCATCTCGCTCTCTCTGTCAAAGAGTTAACTTACAGCTCCGATTCAAAAAGTTCCTTGTCATTCTTCCCTTTAACTTCCAGCTGAGTTTCCATCTGGAGCACGGAACCCACCACGCTTACTAATTATGCCTGGGCTGCTAAGACCCACTCGGGAAGGTGTCTAGGCTGAGGCACCTTTCGCTATTCGAGAGGGCGCCTGCGGCCTACGTAAGTGGTGCAAACTTCTTGTCTTGAAGTTTGATTGGTCTTCCGCGTAAACCAAGCTACTCAGTCTCTTTTCTCCACCGAATTTTCCTACTGAGCTCTCCTCATACTATTATTCTTGACATCTCTGATTAGCATATAAATAGTCGCCTAGGCCATCTCTCCTTCGAATACCCTGGATCAGTTGGGGCTGGTCCCGGCAGGTGGCGACCGAACAGGGACCTCAGGAGGCAATACTCAAAGAGCTGAGCAGACACGAACCACGCAATCAGCAGGCAATAAGCATGGAGCTCAGCAGTGACGAATCATGCTGCTCAACTGGCAATAATCAAGCACGTGACCAGGCAGGAATCACGCAGCTCAGCTGGCAATTGTCAAGCAGATGAGCCGACAGGAATCACGCAGCTCAGCTGGCAATTGTCATGCAGATGAGCTGCCAGGAATCACGCAGCTCAGCAGGCCCTGATCACGTGACTCTCCAGGCACTGATCACGTGGCTGATCAAGTACAGATCACGTGACTGAGCATGTACTGATCACGTGGCTATCATGCACTGATGACGTGACTGTGCATGCACTGATGACGTGGCTGATCGGGCACTGATCACATGGCTCATCATGCACTGATCACGTGTTTATCAGGCAATGATCAGTGACTGACAGGCGCTGATCATGGGACTGTGCACGCACTGATCACGTGGCTATCATGCACTGATCACGTGACTGCGCATGCACTGATGACGTGGCTGTTCGGGCACTGATCACGTGTTTATCAGGCAGTGATCAGTGACTGACAGGCGCTGATCAGGGGACTGTGCACGCACTGATCAGGTGGCTGATCAGGAACTGACCACCTGACTGCGCATGCAGTGATCACGTGGCTGGTCGTTCACTGATCACGTGTTTATCATACGGTGATCACGTGACTGAGAGGCGCTGATCACGTGACTGTGCCGTCAGTGATCACGTGGCTGAGCAGGCACTGATATCATGACTGAGCATGCACTGATCATGTGCCGGGAGCCGGGGAGGCATTCCACTCTGGACAAAGGTCATGAGGAAGGAGGCTCGGCATACGCAAATGCGGGATCGAGCCTCAGGAGTCCACCCAGATATTCTCGAGCATCTCCGCCCCAAAAAAATCAGAGTCTGCCTACTGTATTGCTTTGGGCTCTCACCTCTGATTTCACTGGGGGCTGTCCCCCACCACCATCTCGCTCTCTCTGTCAAAGAGTTAACTTACAGCTCCGATTCATAAAGTTCCTTGTCATTCTTCCCTTTAACTTCCAGCTGAGTCTCCATCTGGAGCGCGGAACCCACCACGCTTACTAATTATGCCTGGGCTGCTAAGACCCACTCGAGAAGGTGTCTAGGGTGAGGCACCTTTCGCTATTCGAGAGGGCGCCTGCAGCCTACGTAAGTGGTGCAAACTTCTTGTCTTGAAGTTTGATTGGTCTTCCGCGTAAACCAAGCTACTCAGTCTCTATTCTCCACCGAATTTTCCTACTGAGCTTTCCTCATACTATTATTCTTGACATCTCTGATTAGCATATAAATAGTCGCCTAGGCCATCTCTCCTTCGAATACCCTGGATCAGTTGGGGCTGCTCCCCGGCAGGTGGCAACCGAACAGGACCTCAGGAGGCAATACTCAAAGAGCTGAGCAGACACGAACCACGCAATCAGCAGGCAATAAGCATGGAGCTCAGCAGTGACGAATCATGCTGCTCAACTGGCAATAATCAAGCACGTGACCAGGCAGGAATCACGCAGCTCAGCTGGCAATTGTCATGCAGATGAGCTGCCAGGAATCACGCAGCTCAGCAGGCCCTGATCACGTGACTCTCCAGGCACTGATCACGTGGCTGATCAAGTACAGATCACGTGACTGAGCATGCACTGATCACGTGGCTATCATGCATTGATGACGTGACTGCGCATGCACTGATGACGTGGCTGATCGGGCACTGATCACATGGCTCATCATGCACTGATCACGTGTTTATCAGGCAATGATCAGTGACTGACAGGCGCTGATCATGGGACTGTGCACGCACTGATCACGTGGCTATCATGCACTGATCACGTGACTGCGCATGCACTGATGACGTGGCTGTTCGGGCACTGATCACGTGTTTATCAGGCAGTGATCAGTGACTGACAGGCGCTGATCAGGGGACTGTGCACGCACTGATCAGGTGGCTGATCAGGAACTGACCACCTGACTGCGCATGCAGTGATCACGTGGCTGGTCGTTCACTGATCACGTGTTTATCATACGGTGATCAGGTGACTGAGAGGCGCTGATCACGTGACTGTGCCGTCAGTGATCACGTGGCTGAGCAGGCACTGATATCATGACTGAGCATGCACTGATCATGTGCCGGGAGCCGGGGAGGCATTCCACTCTGGACAAAGGTCATGAGGAAGGAGGCTCGGCATACGCAAATGCGGGATCGAGCCTCAGGAGTCCACCCAGATATTCTCGAGCATCTCCCCCAAAAAACCAGAGTCTGCCTACTGTATTGCTTTGGGCTCTCACCTCTGATTTCACTGGGGGCTGTCCCCCACCACCATCTCGCTCTCTCTGTCAAAGAGTTAACTTACAGCTCCGATTCATAAAGTTCCTTGTCATTCTTACCTTTAACTTCCAGCTGAGTCTCCATCTGGAGCGCAGAACCCACCACGCTTACTAATTATGCCTGGGCTGCTAAGACCCACTCGAGAAGGTGTCTAGGCTGAGGCACCTTTCGCTATTCGAGAGGGCGCCTGCAGCCTACGTAAGTGGTGCAAACTTCTTGTCTTGAAGTTTGATTGGTCTTCCGCGTAAACCAAGCTACTCAGTCTCTATTCTCCACCGAATTTTCCTACTGAGCTTTCCTCATACTATTATTCTTGACATCTCTGATTAGCATATAAATAGTCGCCTAGGCCATCTCTCCTTCGAATACCCTGGATCAGTTGGGGCTGCTCCCCGGCAGGTGGCAACCGAACAGGACCTCAGGAGGCAATACTCAAAGAGCTGAGCAGACACGAACCACGCAATCAGCAGGCAATAAGCAAGGAGCTCAGCAGTGACGAATCATGCTGCTCAACTGGCAATAATCAAGCACGTGACCAGGCAGGTATCACGCAGCTCAGATCGCAATTGTCATGAAGATGAGCCGGCAGGAATCACGCAGCTCAGCAGGCCCTGATCACGTGACTCTCCAGGCACTGATCACGTGGCTGATCAAGTCCAAATCACGTGACTGAGCATGCACTGATCACGTGGCTATCATGCACTGATGACGTGACTGCGCATGCACTGATGACGTGGCTGATCATGCACTGATCACATGGCTCATCATGCACTGATCACGTGACTGCGCATGCACTGATGACGTGGCTGTTCGGGCACTGATCACGTGTTTATCAGGCAGTGATCAGTGACTGACAGGCGCTGATCAGTGGACTGTGCACGCACTGATCAGGTGGCTGATCAGGAACTGACCACCTGACCGCGCATGCAGTGATCACGTGGCTGGTCGTTCACTGATCACGTGTTTATCATACGGTGATCACGTGACTGAGAGGCGCTGATCACGTGACTGTGCCGTCAGTGATCACGTGGCTCAGCAGGCACTGATATCGTGACTGAGCATGCACTGATCATGTGCCTGGAGCCGGGGAGGCATTCCACTCTGGACAAAGGTCATGAGGAAGGAGGCTCGGCATACGCAAATGCGGGATCGAGCCTCAGGAGTCCACCCGGATATTCTGGAGCATCTCCCCCCCAAAAAAACTGCAGTCTGCCTACTGTATAGCTTTGTGCTCTCACCTCTGATTTCACTGGGGGCTGTCCCCCACCACCATCTCGCTCTCTCTGTCAAAGAGTTAACTTACAGCTCCGATTCATAAAGTTCCTCGTCATTCTTCCCTTTAACTTCCAGCTGAGTCTCCATCTGGAGCGCGGAACCCACCACGCTTACTAATTATGCCTGGGCTGCTAAGACCCACTCGAGAAGGTGTCTAGGCTGAGGCACCTTTCGCTATTCGAGAGGGCGCCTGAGGCCTACGTAAGTGGTGCAAACTTCTTGTCTTGAAGTTTGATTGGTCTTCCGCGTAAACCAAGCTACTCAGTCTCTTTTCTCCACCGAATTTTCCTACTGAGCTCTCCTCATACTATTATTCTTAACATCTCTGATTAGCATATAAATAGTCGCCTAGGCCATCTCTCCTTCGAATACCCTGGATCAGTTGGGGCTGGTCCCCGGCAGGTGGCGACCGAACAGGGACCTCAGGAGGCAATACTCAAAGAGCTGAGCAGACACGAACCACGAAATCAGCAGGCAATAAGCATGGAGCTCAGCAGTGACGAATCATGCTGCTCAACTGGCAATAATCAAGCACGTGACCAGGCAGGAATCACGCAGCTCAGCTGGCAATTGTCAAGCAGATGAGCCGACAGGAATCACGCAGCTCAGCTGGCAATTGTCATGCAGATGAGCCGCCAGGAATCACGCAGCTCAGCAGGCCCTGATCACGTGACTCTCCAGGCACTGATCACGTGGCTGATCAAGTCCAGATCACGTGACTGAGCATGCACTGATCACGTGGCTATCATGCACTGATGACGTGACTGCGCATGCACTGATGACGTGGCTGATCGGGCACTGATCACATGGCTCATCATGCACTGATCACGTGTTTATCAGGCAATGATCAGTGACTGACAGGCGCTGATCATGGGACTGTGCACGCACTGATCACGTGGCTATCATGCACTGATCACGTGACTGCGCATGCACTGATGACGTGGCTGTTCGGGCACTGATCACGTGTTTATCAGGCAGTGATCAGTGACTGACAGGCGCTGATCAGGGGACTGTGCACGCACTGATCAGGTGGCTGATCAGGAACTGACCACCTGACTGCGCATGCAGTGATCACGTGGCTGGTCGTTCACTGATCACGTGTTTAACATACGGTGATCACGTGACTGAGAGGCGCTGATCACGTGACTGTGCCGTCAGTAATCACGTGGCTGAGCAGGCACTGATATCATGACTGAGCATGCACTGATCATGTGCCAGGAGCCGGGGAGGCATTCCACTCTGGACAAAGGTCATGAGGAAGGAGGCTCGGCATACGCAAATGCGGGATCGAGCCTCAGGAGTCCACCCAGATATTCTCGAGCATCTCCGCCCCAAAAAAACCAGAGTCTGCCTACTGTATTGCTTTGTGCTCTCACCTCTGATTTCACTGGGGGCTGTCCCCCACCACCATCTCGCTCTCTCTGTCAAAGAGTTAACTTACAGCTCCAATTCATAAAGTTCCTCGTCATTCTTCCCTTTAACTTCCAGCTGAGTCTCCATCTGGAGCGCGGAACCCACCACGCTTACTAATTATGCCTGGGCTGCTAAGACCCACTCGAGAAGGTGTCTAGGCTGAGGCACCTTTCGCTATTCGAGAGGGCGCCTGCAGCCTACGTAAGTGGTGCAAACTTCTTGTCTTGAAGTTTGATTGGTCTTCCGCGTAAACCAAGCTACTCAGTCTCTATTCTCCACCGAATTTTCCTACTGAGCTCTCCTCATACTATTATTCTTGACATCTCTGATTAGCATATAAATAGTCGCCTAGGCCATCTCTCCTTCGAATACCCTGGATCAGTTGGGGCTGCTCCCCGGCAGGTGGCAACCGAACAGGACCTCAGGAGGCAATACTCAAAGAGCTGAGCAGACACGAACCACGCAATCAGCAGGCAATAAGCATGGAGCTCAGCAGTGACGAATCATGCTGCTCAACTGGCAATAATCAAGCACGTGACCAGGCAGGAATCACGCAGCTCAGCTGCCAATTGTCATGCAGATGAGCCGGACGGAATCACGCAGCTCAGCAGGCCCTGATCACGTGACTCTCCAGGCACTGATCACGTGGCTGATCAAGTACAGATCACGTGACTGAGCATGCACTGATCACGTGGCTATCATGCACTGATGACGGGACTGCGCATGCACTGATGACGTGGCTGATCGGGCACTGATCACATGGCTCATCATGCACTGATCACGTGTTTCTCAGGCAATGATCAGTGACTGACAGGCGCTGATCATGGGACTGTGCACGCACTGATCACGTGGCTATCATGCACTGATCACGTGACTGCACATGCACTGATGACGTGGCTGTTCGGGCACTGATCACGTGTTTATCAGGCAGTGATCAGTGACTGACAGGCGCTGATCAGGGGACTGTGCACGCACTGATCAGGTGGCTGATCAGGAACTGACCACCTGAGCGCGCATGCAGTGATCAGGTGGCTGGTCGTTCACTGATCACGTGTTTATCATACAGTGATCACGTGACTGAGAGGCGCTGATCACGTGAATGTGCCGTCAGTGATCACGTGGCTGAGCAGGCACTGATATCGTGACTGAGCATGCACTGATCATGTGCCGGGAGCCGGGGAGGCATTCCACTCTGGACAAAGGTCATGAGGAAGGAGGCTCGGCATACGCAAATGCGGGATCCATCCTCAGGAGTCCACCCGGATATTCTCGAGCATCTCCCCCCCAAAAAAACTGCAGTCTGCCTACTGTATAGCTTTGTGCTCTCACCTCTGATTTCACTGGGGGCTGTCCCCCACCACCATCTCGCTCTCTCTGTCAAAGAGTTAACTTACAGCTCCGATTCATAAAGTTCCTTGTCATTCTTCCCTTTAACTTCCAGCTGAGTCTCCATCTGCAGCGCGGAACCCACCACGCTTACTAATTATGCCTGGGCTGCTAAGACCCACTCGAGAAGGTGTCTAGGGTGAGGCACCTTTCGCTATTCGAGAGGGCGCCTGCAGCCTACGTAAGTGGTGCAAACTTCTTGTCTTGAAGTTTGATTGGTCTTCCGCGTAAACCAAGCTACTCAGTCTCTTTTCTCCACCGAATTTTCCTACTGAGCTCTCCTCATACTATTATTCTTGACATCTCTGATTAGCATATAAATAGTCGCCTAGGCCATCTCTCCTTTGAATACCCTGGATCAGTTGGGGCTGGTCCCCGGCAGGTGGCGACCGAACAGGGACCTCAGGAGGCAATACTCAAAGAGCTGAGCAGACACGAACCACGCAATCAGCAGGCAATAAGCATGGAGCTCAGCAGTGACGAATCATGCTGCTCAACTGGCAATAATCAAGCACGTGACCAGGCAGGAATCACGCAGCTCAGCTGGCAATTGTCAAGCAGATGAGCCGACTGGAATCACGCAGCTCAGATGGCAATTGTCATGCAGATGAGCTGCCAGGAATCACGCAGCTCAGCAGGCCCTGATCACGTGACTCTCCAGGCACTGATCACGTGGCTGATCAAGTACAGATCACGTGACTGAGCATGCACTGATCACGTGGCTATCATGCACTGATGACGTGACTGCGCATGCACTTATGACGTGGCTGATCGGGCACTGATCACATGGCTCATCATGCACTGATCACGTGTTTATCAGGCAATGATCAGTGACTGACAGGCGCTGATCATGGGACTGTGCACGCACTGATCACGTGGCTATCATGCACTGATCACGTGACTGCACATGCACTGATGACGTGGTTGTTCGGGCACTGATCACGTGTTTATCAGGCAGTGATCAGTGACTGACAGGCGCTGATCAGGGGACTGTGCACGCACTGATCAGGTGGCTGATCAGGAACTGACCACCTGACCGCGCATGCAGTGATCACGTGGCTGGTCGTTCACTGATCACGTGTTTATCATACTCACGTGACTGAGAGGCGCTGATCACGTGACTGTGCCGTCAGTGATCACGTGGCTGAGCAGGCACTGATATCGTGACTGAGCATGCACTGATCATGTGCCAGGAGCCGGGGAGGCATTCCACTCTGGACAAAGGTCATGAGGAAGGAGGATCGGCATACGCAAATGCGGGATCGAGCCTCAGGTGTCCACCCGGATGTTCTCGAGCATCTCCCCCCAAAAAACCGGAGTCTGCCTACTGTATTGCTTTGTGCTCTCACCTCTGATTTCACTGGGGGCTGTCCCCCACCACCATCTCGCTCTCTCTGTCAAAGAGTTAACTTACAGCTCCGATTCATAAAGTTCCTTGTCATTCTTCCCTTTAACTTCCAGCTGAGTCTCCATCTGCAGAGCGGAACACACCACGCTTAGTAATTATGCCTGGGCTGCTAAGACCCACTCGAGAAGGTGTCTAGGGTGAGGCACCTTTCGCTATTCGAGAGGGCGACTGCGGCCTACGTAAGTGGTGCAAACTTCTTGTCTTGAAGTTTGATTGGTCTTCCGCGTAAACCAAGCTACTCAGTCTCTTTTCTCCACCGAATTTTCCTACTGAGCTCTCTTCATACTATTATTCTTGACATCTCTGATTAGCATATAAATAGTCGCCTAGGCCATCTCTCCTTCGAGTACCCTGGATCAGTTGGGGCTGGTCCCCGGCAGGTGGCGACCGAACAGGGACCTCAGGAGGCAATACTCAAAGAGCTGAGCAGACACGAACCACGCAATCAGCAGGCAATAAGCATGGAGCTCAGCAGTGACGAATCATGCTGCTCAACTGGCAATAATCAAGCACGTGACCAGGCAGGAATCACGCAGCTCAGCTGGCAATTGTCAAGCAGATGAGCCGACAGGAATCACGCAGCTCAGATGGCAATTGTCATGCAGATGAGCCGGCAGGAATCACGCAGCTCAGCAGGCCCTGATCACGTGACTCTGCAGGCACTGATCACGTGGCTGATCAAGTCCAGATCACGTGACTGAGCATGCACTGATCACGTGGCTATCATGCACTGATGACGTGACTGCGCATGCACTTATGACGTGGCTGATCGGGCACTGATCACATGGCTCATCATGCACTGATCACGTGTTTATCAGGCAATGATCAGTGACTGACAGGCGCTGATCATGGGACTGTGCACGCACTGATCACGTGGCTATCATGCACTGATCACGTGACTGCGCATGCACTGATGACGTGGCTGTTCGGGCACTGATCACGTGTTTATCAGGCAGTGATCAGTGACTGACAGGCGCTGATCAGGGGACTGTGCACGCACTGATCAGGTGGCTGATCAGGAACTGACCACCTGACGCGCATGCAGTGATCACGTGGCTGGTCGTTCACTGATCACGTGTTTATCATACAGTGATCACGTGACTGAGAGGCGCTGATCACGTGACTGTGCCGTCAGTGATCACGTGGCTGAGCAGGCACTGATATCGTGACTGAGCATGCACTGATCATGTGCCGGGAGCCGGGGAGGCATTCCCCTCTGGACAAAGGTCATGAGGAAGGAGGCTCGGCATATGCAAATGCGGGATCGAGCCTCAGGAGTCCACCCGGATATTCTCGAGCATCTCCCCCCCAAAAAAACCGAGTCTGCCTACTGTATTGCTTTGTGCTCTCACCTCTGATTTCACTGGGGGCTGTCCCCCACCACCATCTCGCTCTCTCTGTCAAAGAGTTAACTTACAGCTCCGATTCATAAAGTTCCTTGTCATTCTTCCCTTTAACTTCCAGCTGAGTCTCCATCTGGAGCGCGGAACCCACCACGCTTACTAATTATGCCTGGGCTGCTAAGACCCACTCGAGAAGGTGTCTAGGGTGAGGCACCTTTCGCTATTCGAGAGGGCGCCTGCGGCCTACGTAAGTGGTGCAAACTTCTTGTCTTGAAGTTTGATTGGTCTTCCGCGTAAACCAAGCTACTCAGTCTCTTTTCTCCACCGAATTTTCCTACTGAGCTCTCCTCATACTATTATTCTTGACATCTCTGATTAGCATATAAATAGTCGCCTAGGCCATCTCTCCTTTGAATACCCTGGATCAGTTGGGGCTGGTCCCCAGCAGGTGGCGACCGAACAGGGACCTCAGGAGGCAATACTCAAAGAGCTGAGCAGACACGAACCACGCAATCAGCAGGCAATAAGCATGGAGCTCAGCAGTGACGAATCATGCTGCTCAACTGGCAATAATCAAGCACGTGACCAGGCAGGAATCACGCAGCTCAGCTGGCAATTGTCAAGCAGATGAGCCGACAGGAATCACGCAGCTCAGCTGGCAATTGTCATGCAGATGAGCTGCCAGGAATCACGCAGCTCAGCAGGCCCTGATCACGTGACTCTCCAGGCACTGATCACGTGGCTATCATGCACTGATGACGTGACTGCGCATGCACTGATGACGTGGCTGATCGGGCACTGATCACATGGCTCATCATGCACTGATCACGTGTTTATCAGGCAATGATCAGTGACTGACAGGCGCTGATCATGGGACTGTGCACGCACTGATCACGTGGCTATCATGCACTGATCACGTGACTGCGCATGCACTAATGACGTGGCTGTTCGGGCACTGATCACGTGTTTATCAGGCAGTGATCAGTGACTGACAGGCGCTGATCAGGGGACTGTGCACGCACTGATCAGGTGGCTGATCAGGAACTGACAACCTGACCGTGCATGCAGTGATCACGTGGCTGGTCGTTCACTGATCACGTGTTTATCATACTCACGTGACTGAGAGGCGCTGATCACGTGACTGTGCCGTCAGTGATCACGTGGCTGAGCAGGCACTGATATCGTGACTGAGCATGCACTGATCATGTGCCGGGAGCCGGGGAGGCATTCCACTCTGGACAAAGGTCATGAGGAAGGAGGCTCGGCATAGGCAAATGTGGGATCGAGCCTCAGGAGTCCACCCGGATGTTCTCGAGCATCTCCCCCCAAAAAACCGGAGTCTGCCTACTGTATTGCTTTGTGCTCTCACCTCTGATTTCACTGGGGGCTGTCCCCCACCACCATCTCGCTCTCTCTGTCAAAGAGTTAACTTACAGCTCGGATTCATAAAGTTCCTTGTCATTCTTCCCTTTAACTTCCAGCTGAGTCTCCATCTGGAGCGCGGAACCCACCACGCTTACTAATTATGCCTGGGCTGCTAAGACCCACTCGAGAAGGTGTCTAGGGTGAGGCACCTTTCGCTATTCGAGAGGGCGCCTGCAGCCTACGTAAGTGGTGCAAACTTCTTGTCTTGAAGTTTGATTGGTCTTCCGCGTAAACAAAGCTACTCAGTCTCTTTTCTCCACCGAATTTTCCTACTGAGCTCTCCTCATACTATTATTCTTGACATCTCTGATTAGCATATAAATAGTCGCCTAGGCCATCTCTCCTTCGAATACCCTGGATCAGTTGGGGCTGGTCCCTGGCAGGTGGCGACCGAACAGGGACCTCAGGAGGCAATACTCAAAGAGCTGAGCAGACACGAACCACGCAATCAGCAGGCAATAAGCATGGAGCTCAGCAGTGACGAATCATGCTGCTCAACTGGCAATAATCAAGCACGTGACCAGGCAGGAATCACGCAGCTCAGCTGGCAATTGTCAAGCAGATGAGCCGACAGGAATCACGCAGCTCAGATGGCAATTGTCATGCAGATGAGCCGGCAGGAATCACGCAGCTCAGCAGGCCCTGATCACGTGACTCTGCAGGCACTGATCACGTGGCTGATCAAGTACAGATCACGTGACTGAGCATGCACTGATCACGTGGCTATCATGCACTGATGACGTGACTGCGAATGCACTGATGACGTGGCTGATCGGGCACTGATCACATGGCTCATCATGCACTGATCACGTGTTTATCAGGCAATGATCAGTGACTGACAGGCGCTGATCATGGGACTGTGCACGCACTGATCACGTGGCTATCATGCACTGATCACGTGACTGCGCATGCACTGATGACGTGGCTGTTCGGGCACTGATCACGTGTTTATCAGGCAGTGATCAGTGACTGACAGGCGCTGATCAGGGGACTGTGCACGAACTGATCAGGTGGCTGATCAGGAACTGACCACCTGACTGCGCATGCAGTGATCAGGTGGCTGGTCGTTCACTGATCACGTGTTTATCATACTCACGTGACTGAGAGGCGCTGATCACGTGACTGTGCCGTCAGTGATCACGTGGCTGAGCAGGCACTGATATCGTGACTGAGCATGCACTGATCATGTGCCGGGAGCCGGGGAGGCATTCCACTCTGGACAAAGGTCATGAGGAAGGAGGCTCGGCATACGCAAATGCGGGATCGAGCCTCAGGAGTCCACCCGGATGTTCTCGAGCATCTCCCCCCCATAAAAACCGGAGTCTGCCTACTGTATTGCTTTGTGCTCTCACCTCTGATTTCACTGGGGGCTGTCCCCCACCACCATCTCGCTCTCTCTGTCAAAGAGTTAACTTACAGCTCCGATTCATAAAGTTCCTTGTCATTCTTCCCTTTAACTTCCAGCTGAGTCTCCATCTGCAGAGCGGAACACACCACGCTTAGTAATTATGCCTGGGCTGCTAAGACCCACTCGAGAAGGTGTCTAGGGTGAGGCACCTTTCGCTATTCGAGAGGGCGCCTGCGGCCTACGTAAGTGGTGCAAACTTCTTGTCTTGAAGTTTGATTGGTCTTCCGCGTAAACCAAGCTACTCAGTCTCTTTTCTCCACCGAATTTTCCTACTGAGCTCTCCTCATACTATTATTCTTGACATCTCTGATTAGCATATAAATAGTCGCCTAGGCCATCTCTCCTTCGAGTACCCTGGATCAGTTGGGGCTGGTCCCCGGCAGGTGGCGACCGAACAGGGACCTCAGGAGGCAATACTCAAAGAGCTGAGCAGACACGAACCACGCAATCAGCAGGCAATAAGCATGGAGCTCAGCAGTGACGAATCATGCTGCTCAACTGGCAATAATCAAGCACGTGACCAGGCAGGAATCACGCAGCTCAGCTGGCAATTGTCAAGCAGATGAGCCGACTGGAATCACGCAGCTCAGATGGCAATTGTCATGCAGATGAGCTGCCAGGAATCACGCAGCTCAGCAGGCCCTGATCACGTGACTCTGCAGGCACTGATCACGTGGCTGATCAAGTACAGATCACGTGACTGAGCATGCACTGATCACGTGGCTATCATGCACTGATGACGTGACTGCGCATGCACTTATGACGTGGCTGATCGGGCACTGATCACATGGCTCATCATGCACTGATCACGTGTTTATCAGGCAATGATCAGTGACTGACAGGCGCTGATCATGGGACTGTGCACGCACTGATCACGTGGCTATCATGCACTGATCACGTGACTGCGCATGCACTGATGACGTGGCTGTTCGGGCACTGATCACGTGTTTATCAGGCAGTGATCAGTGACTGACAGGCGCTGATCAGGGGACTGTGCACGCACTGATCAGGTGGCTGATCAGGAACTGACCACCTGACGCGCATGCAGTGATCACGTGGCTGGTCGTTCACTGATCACGTGTTTATCATACAGTGATCACGTGACTGAGAGGCGCTGATCACGTGAATGTGCCGTCAGTGATCACGTGGCTGAGCAGGCACTGATATCGTGACTGAGCATGCACTGATCATGTGCCGGGAGCCGGGGAGGCATTCCCCTCTGGACAAAGGTCATGAGGAAGGCGGCTCGGCATACGCAAATGCGGGATCGAGCCTCAGGAGTCCACCCGGATATTCTCGAGCATCTCCCCCCAAAAAAACTGAGTCTGCCTACTGTATTGCTTTGTGCTCTCACCTCTGATTTCACTGGGGGCTGTCCCCCACCACCATCTCGCTCTCTCTGTCAAAGAGTTAACTTACAGCTCCGATTCATAAAGTTCCTTGTCATTCTTCCCTTTAACTTCCAGCTGAGTCTCCATCTGGAGCGCGGAACCCACCACGCTTACTAATTATGCCTGGGCTGCTAAGACCCACTCGAGAAGGTGTCTAGGGTGAGGCACCTTTCGCTATTCGAGAGGGCGCCTGCGGCCTACGTAAGTGGTGCAAACTTCTTGTCTTGAAGTTTGATTGGTCTTCCGCGTAAACCAAGCTACTCAGTCTCTTTTCTCCACCGAATTTTCCTACTGAGCTCTCCTCATACTATTATTCTTGACATCTCTGATTAGCATATAAATAGTCGCCTAGGCCATCTCTCCTTTGAATACCCTGGATCAGTTGGGGCTGGTCCCCAGCAGGTGGCGACCGAACAGGGACCTCAGGAGGCAATACTCAAAGAGCTGAGCAGACACGAACCACGCAATCAGCAGGCAATAAGCATGGAGCTCAGCAGTGACGAATCATGCTGCTCAACTGGCAATAATCAAGCACGTGACCAGGCAGGAATCACGCAGCTCAGCTGGCAATTGTCAAGCAGATGAGCCGACAGGAATCACGCAGCTCAGCTGGCAATTGTCATGCAGATGAGCCGCCAGGAATCACGCAGCTCAGCAGGCCCTGATCACGTGACTCTCCAGGCACTGATCACGTGGCTGATCATGCACTGATCACGTGACTGCGCATGCACTGATGACGTGGCTGATCGGGCACTGATCACATGGCTCATCATGCACTGATCACGTGTTTATCAGGCAATGATCAGTGACTGACAGGCGCTGATCATGGGACTGTGCACGCACTGATCACGTGGCTATCATGCACTGATCACGTGACTGCGCATGCACTAATGACGTGGCTGTTCGGGCACTGATCACGTGTTTATCAGGCAGTGATCAGTGACTGACAGGCGCTGATCAGGGGACTGAGCACGCACTGATCAGGTGGCTGATCAGGAACTGACAACCTGACCGCGCATGCAGTGATCACGTGGCTGGTCGTTCACTGATCACGTGTTTATCATACTCACGTGACTGAGAGGCGCTGATCACGTGACTGTGCCGTCAGTGATCACGTGGCTGAGCAGGCACTGATATCGTGACTGAGCATGCACTGATCATGTGCCGGGAGCCGGGGAGGCATTCCACTCTGGACAAAGGTCATGAGGAAGGAGGCTCGGCATAGGCAAATGCGGGATCGAGCCTCAGGAGTCCACCCGGATGTTCTCGAGCATCTCCCCCAAAAAAACCGGAGTCTGCCTACTGTATTGCTTTGTGCTCTCACCTCTGATTTCACTGGGGGCTGTCCCCCACCACCATCTCGCTCTCTCTGTCAAAGAGTTAACTTACAGCTCGAATTCATAAAGTTCCTTGTCATTCTTCCCTTTAACTTCCAGCTGAGTCTCCATCTGGAGCGCGGAACCCACCACGCTTACTAATTATGCCTGGGCTGCAAAGACCCACTCGAGAAGGTGTCTAGGGTGAGGCACCTTTCGCTATTCGAGAGGGCGCCTGCAGCCTACGTAAGTGGTGCAAACTTCTTGTCTTGAAGTTTGATTGGTCTTCCGCGTAAACAAAGCTACTCAGTCTCTTTTCTCCACCGAATTTTCCTACTGAGCTCTCCTCATACTATTATTCTTGACATCTCTGATTAGCATATAAATAGTCGCCTAGGCCATCTCTCCTTCGAATACCCTGGATCAGTTGGGGCTGGTCCCTGGCAGGTGGCGACCGAACAGGGACCTCAGGAGGCAATACTCAAAGAGCTGAGCAGACACGAACCACGCAATCAGCAGGCAATAAGCATGGAGCTCAGCAGTGACGAATCATGCTGCTCAACTGGCAATAATCAAGCACGTGACCAGGCAGGAATCACGCAGCTCAGCTGGCAATTGTCAAGCAGATGAGCCGACAGGAATCACGCAGCTCAGCTGGCAATTGTCATGCAGATGAGCCGGCAGGAATCACGCAGCTCAGCAGGCCCTGATCACGTGACTCTGCAGGCACTGATCACGTGGCTGATCAAGTACAGATCACGTGACTGAGCATGCACTGATCACGTGGCTATCATGCACTGATGACGTGACTGCGAATGCACTGATGACGTGGCTGATCGGGCACTGATCACATGGCTCATCATGCACTGATCACGTGTTTATCAGGCAATGATCAGTGACTGACAGGCGCTGATCATGGGACTGTGCACGCACTGATCACGTGGCT
This sequence comes from Bos javanicus, assembly GCF_032452875.1. NCBI lineage: Eukaryota > Metazoa > Chordata > Mammalia > Artiodactyla > Bovidae > Bos > Bos javanicus. The sequence goes on along the minus strand of NW_026893693.1, from coordinate 20,983 downwards.
ATCATGCACTGATCACGTGACTGCGCATGCACTGATGACGTGGCTGTTCGGGCACTGATCACGTGTTTATCAGGCAGTGATCAGTGACTGACAGGCGCTGATCAGGGGACTGTGCACGAACTGATCAGGTGGCTGATCAGGAACTGACCACCTGACTGCGCATGCAGTGATCAGGTGGCTGGTCGTTCACTGATCACGTGTTTATCATACGGTGATCACGTGACTGAGAGGCGCTGATCACGTGAATGTGCCGTCAGTGATCACGTGGCTGAGCAGGCACTGATATCGTGACTGAGCATGCACTGATCATGTGCCGGGAGCCGGGGAGGCATTCCACTATGGACAAAGGTCATGAGGAAGGAGGCTCGGCATACGCAAATGCGGGATCCAGCCTCAGGAGTCCACCCGGATATTCTCGAGCATCTCCCCCCAAAAAAACTGCAGTCTGCCTACTGTATAGCTTTGTGCTCTCACCTCTGATTTCACTGGGGGCTGTCCCCCACCACCATCTCGCTCTCTCTGTCAAAGAGTTAACTTACAGCTCCAATTCATAAAGTTCCTTGTCATTCTTCCCTTTAACTTCCAGCTGAGTCTCCATCTGCAGAGCGGAACACACCACGCTTACTAATTATGCCTAGGCTGCTAAGACCCACTCGAGAAGGTGTCTAGGGTGAGGCACCTTTCGCTATTCGACAGGGCGCCTGCGGCCTACGTAAGTGGTGCAAACTTCTTGTCTTGAAGTTTGATTGGTCTTCCGCGTAAACCAAGCTACTCAGTCTCTATTCTCCACCGAATTTTCCTACTGAGCTCTCCTCATACTATTATTCTTGACATCTCTGATTAGCATATAAATAGTCGCCTAGGCCATCTCTCCTTTGAATACCCTGGATCAGTTGGGGCTTGTCCCCGGCAGGTGGCGACCGAACAGGGACCTCAGGAGGCAATACTCAAAGAGCTGAGCAGACACGAACCATGCAATCAGTAGGCAATAAGCATGGAGCTCAGCAGTGACGAATCATGCTGCTCAACTGGCAATAATCAAGCACGTGACCAGGCAGGAATCACGCAGCTCAGCTGGCAATTGTCAAGCAGATGAGCCGACAGGAATCACACAGCTCAGATGGCAATTGTCATGCAGATGAGCTGCCAGGAATCACGCAGCTCAGCAGGCCCTGATCACGTGACTCTCCAGGCACTGATCACGTGGCTGATCAAGTACAGATCACGTGACTGAGCATGCACTGATCACGTGGCTATCATGCACTGATGACGTGACTGCGCATGCACTTATGACGTGGCTGATCGGGCACTGAGCACATGGCTCATCATGCAGTGATCACGTGTTTATCAGGCAATGATCAGTGACTGACAGGCGCTGATCATGGGACTGTGCACGCACTGATCACGTGGCTATCATGCACTGATCACGTGACTGCGCATGCACTGATGACGTGGCTGTTCGTGCACTGATCACGTGTTTATCAGGCAGTGATCAGTGACTGACAGGCGCTGATCAGGGGACTGTGCACGCACTGATCAGGTGGCTGATCAGGAACTGACCACCTGACTGCGCATGCAGTGATCACGTGGCTGGTCGTTCACTGATCACGTGTTTATCATACTCACGTGACTGAGAGGCGCTGATCACGTGACTGTGCCGTCAGTGATCACGTGGCTGAGCAGGCACTCATATCGTGACTGAGCATGCACTGATCATGTGCCGGGAGCCGGGGAGGCATTCCACTCTGGACAAAGGTCATGAGGAAGGAGGCTCGGCATACGCAAATGCGGGATCGAGCCTCAGGAGTCCACCCGGATGTTCTCGAGCATCTCCCCCCAAAAAACCGGAGTCTGCCTACTGTATTGCTTTGTGCTCTCACCTCTGATTTCACTGGGGGCTGTCCCCCACCAACATCTCGCTCTCTCTGTCAAAGAGTTAACTTACAGCTCCAATTCATAAAGTTCCTTGTCATTCTTCCCTTTAACTTCCAGCTGAGTCTCCATCTGGAGCGCGGAACCCACCACGCTTACTAATTATGCCTGGGCTGCTAAGACCCACTCGAGAAGGTGTCTAGGGTGAGGCACCTTTCGCTATTCGAGAGGGCGCCTGCGGCCTACGTAAGTGGTGCAAACTTCTTGTCTTGAAGTTTGATTGGTCTTCTGCGTAAACCAAGCTACTCAGTCTCTTTTCTCCACCGAATTTTCCTACTGAGCTCTCCTCATACTATTATTCTTGACATCTCTGATTAGCATATTAATAGTCGCCTAGGCCATCTCTCCTTCGAATACCCTGGATCAGTTGGGGCTGGTCACCGGCAGGTGGCGACCGAACAGGGACCTCAGGAGGCAATACTCAAAGAGCTGAGCAGACACGAACCACGCAATCAGCAGGCAATAAGCATGGAGCTCAGCAGTGACGAATCATGCTGCTCAACTGGCAATAATCAAGCACGTGACCAGGCAGGAATCACGCAGCTCAGCTGGCAATTGTCAAGCAGATGAGCCGACAGGAATCACGCAGCTCAGATGGCAATTGTCATGCAGATGAGCTGCCAGGAATCACGCAGCTCAGCAGGCCCTGATCACGTGACTCTGCAGGCACTGATCACGTGGCTGATCAAGTACAGATCACGTGACTGAGCATGCACTGATCACGTGGCTATCATGCACTGATGACGTGACTGCGCATGCACTGATGACGTGGCTGATCGGGCACTGATCACATGGCTCATCATGCACTGATTACGTGTTTATCAGGCAATGATCAGTGACTGACAGGCGCTGATCATGGGACTGTGCACGCACTGATCACGTGGCTATCATGCACTGATCACGTGACTGCGCATGCACTGATGACGTGGCTGTTCGGGCACTGATCACGTGTTTATCAGGCAGTGATCAGTGACTGACAGGCGCTGATCACGGGACTGTGCACGCACTGATCAGGTGGCTGATCAGGAACTGACCACCTGACTGCGCATGCAGTGATCACGTGGCTGGTCGTTCACTGATCACGTGTTTATCATACGGTGATCACGTGACTGAGAGGCGCTGATCACGTGACTGTGCCGTCAGTGATCACGTGGCTGAGCAGGCACTGATATCGTGACTGAACATGCACTGATCATGTGCCGGGAGCCGGGGAGGCATTCCACTCTGGACAAAGGTCATAGGAAGGAGGCTCGGCATATGCAAATGCGGGATCGAGCCTCAGGAGTCCACCCGGATGTTCTCGAGCATCTCCCCCCCATAAAAACCGGAGTCTGCCTTCTGTATTGCTTTGTGCTCTCACCTCTGATTTCACTGGGGGCTGTCCCCCACCACCATCTCACTCTCTCTGTCAAAGAGTTAACTTACAGCACCAATTCATAAAGTTCCTTGTCATTCTTCCCTTTAACTTCCAGCTGAGTCTCCATCTGGAGCGCGGAACCCACCACGCTTACTAATTATGCCTGGGCTGCTAAGACCCACTCGAGAAGGTGTCTAGGGTGAGGCACCTTTCGCTATTCGAGAGGGCGCCTGCGGCCTACGTAAGTGGTGCAAACTTCTTGTCTTGAAGTTGGATTGGTCTTCCGCGTAAACCAAGCTACTCAGTCTCTTTTCTCCACCGAATTTTCCTACTGAGCTCTCCTCATACTATTATTCTTGACATCTCTGATTAGCATATAAATAGTCGCCTAGGCCATCTCTCCTTCGAATACCCTGGATCAGTTGGGGCTGGTCCCCGGCAGGTGGCGACCGAACAGGGACCTCAGGAGGCAATACTCAAAGAGCTGAGCAGACACGAACCATGCAATCAGCAGGCAATAAGCATGGAGCTCAGCAGTGACGAATCATGCTGCTCAACTGGCAATAATCAAGCACGTGACCAGGCAGGAATCACGCAGCTCAGCTGGCAATTGTCATGCAGATGAGCCGGCAGGAATCACGCAGCTCAGCAGGCCCTGATCACGTGACTCTGCAGGCACTGATCACGTGGCTGATCAAGTCCAGATCACGTGACTGAGCATGCACTGATCACGTGGCTATCATGCACTGATGACGTGACTGCGCATGCACTGATGACGTGGCTGATCGGGCACTGATCACATGGCTCATCATGCACTGATCACGTGTTTATCAGGCAATGATCAGTGACTGACAGGCGCTGATCATGGGACTGTGCACGCACTGATCACGTGGCTATCATGCACTGATCACGTGACTGCGCATGCACTGATGACGTGGCTGATCGGGCACTGATCACGTGGCTGATCATGCACTGATCACGTGTTTATCAGGCAGTGATCAGTGACTGACAGGCGCTGATCAGGGGACTGTGCACGCACTGATCAGGTGGCTGATCAGGAACTGACCACCTGACCGCGCATGCAGTGATCACGTGGCTGGTCGTTCACTGATCACGTGTTTATCATACTGATCACGTGACTGAGAGGCGCTGATCACGTGACTGTGCCGTCAGTGATCACGTGGCTGAGCAGGCACTGATATCGTGACTGAGCATGCACTGATCATGTGCCGGGAGCCGGGGAGGCATTCCACTCTGGACAAAGGTCATGAGGAAGGAGGCTCGGCATACGCAAATGCGGGATCGAGCCTCAGGAGTCCACCCGGATATTCTCGAGCATCTCCCCCAAAAAAACCGGAGTCTGCCTACTGTATTGCTTTGTGCTCTCACCTCTGATTTCACTGGGGGCTGTCCCCCACCACCATCTCGCTCTCTCTGTCAAAGAGTTAACTTACAGCTCCAATTCATAAAGTTCCTTGTCATTCTTCCCTTTAACTTCCAGCTGAGTCTCCATCTGGAGCGCGGAACCCACCACGCTTACTAATTATGCCTGGGCTGCTAAGACCCACTCGAGAAGGTGTCTAGGGTGAGGCACCTTTCGCTATTCGAGAGGGCGCCTGCGGCCTACGTAAGTGGTGCAAACTTCTTGTCTTGAAGTTTGATTGGTCTTCCGCGTAAACCAAGCTACTCAGTCTCTTTTCTCCACCGAATTTTCCTACTGAGCTCTCCTCATACTATTATTCTTGACATCTCTGATTAGCATATAAATAGTCGCCTAGGCCATCTCTCCTTCGAATACCCTGGATCAGTTGGGGCTGGTCCCCGGCAGGTGGCGACCGAACAGGGACCTCAGGAGGCAATACTCAAAGAGCTGAGCAGACACGAACCACGCAATCAGCAGGCAATAAGCATGGAGCTCAGCAGTGACGAATCATGCTGCTCAACTGGCAATAATCAAGCACGTGACCAGGCAGGAATCACGCAGCTCAGCTGGCAATTGTCAAGCAGATGAGCCGACAGGAATCACGCAGCTCAGCTGGCAATTGTCATGCAGATGAGCCGGCAGGAATCACGCAGCTCAGCAGGCCCTGATCACGTGACTCTGCAGGCACTGATCACGTGGCTGATCAAGTCCAGATCACGTGACTGAGCATGCACTGATCACGTGGCTATCATGCACTGATGACGTGACTGCGCATGCACTGATGACGTGGCTGATCGGGCACTGATCACATGGCTCATCATGCACTGATCACGTGTTTATCAGGCAATGATCAGTGACTGACAGGCGCTGATCATGGGACTGTGCACGCACTGATCACGTGGCTATCATGCACTGATCACGTGACTGCGCATGCACTGATGACGTGGCTGTTCGGGCACTGATCACGTGTTTATCAGGCAGTGATCAGTGACTGACAGGCGCTGATCAGGGGACTGTGCACGCACTGATCAGGTGGCTGATCAGGAACTGACCACCTGACCGCGCATGCAGTGATCACGTGGCTGGTCGTTCACTGATCACGTGTTTATCATACGGTGATCACGTGACTGAGAGGCGCTGATCACGTGACTGTGCCGTCAGTGATCACGTGGCTGAGCAGGCACTGATATCGTGACTGAGCATGCACTGATCATGTGCCGGGAGCCGGGGAGGCATTCCACTCTGGACAAAGGTCATGAGGAAGGAGGCTCGGCATACGCAAATGCGGGATCGAGCCTCAGGAGTCCACCCGGATATTCTCGAGCATCTCCCCCAAAAAACCGGAGTCTGCCTACTGTATTGCTTTGTGCTCTCACCTCTGATTTCACTGGGGGCTGTCCCCCACCACCATCTCGCTCTCTCTGTCAAAGAGTTAACTTACAGCTCCAATTCATAAAGTTCCTTGTCATTCTTCCCTTTAACTTCCAGCTGAGTCTCCATCTGGAGCGCGGAACCCACCACGCTTACTAATTATGCCTGGGCTGCTAAGACCCACTCGAGAAGGTGTCTAGGGTGAGGCACCTTTCGCTATTCGAGAGGGCGCCTGCGGCCTACGTAAGTGGTGCAAACTTCTTGTCTTGAAGTTTGATTGGTCTTCCGCGTAAACCAAGCTACTCAGTCTCTTTTCTCCACCGAATTTTCCTACTGAGCTCTCCTCATACTATTATTCTTGACATCTCTGATTAGCATATAAATAGTCGCCTAGGCCATCTCTCCTTCGAATACCCTGGATCAGTTGGGGCTGGTCCCCGGCAGGTGGCGACCGAACAGGGACCTCAGGAGGCAATACTCAAAGAGCTGAGCAGACACGAACCACGCAATCAGCAGGCAATAAGCATGGAGCTCAGCAGTGACGAATCATGCTGCTCAACTGGCAATAATCAAGCACGTGACCAGGCAGGAATCACGCAGCTCCGCTGGCAATTGTCATGCAGATGAGCCGGCAGGAATCACGCAGCTCAGCAGGCCCTGATCACGTGACTCTGCAGGCACTGATCACGTGGCTGATCAAGTCCAGATCACGTGACTGAGCATGCACTGATCACGTGGCTATCATGCACTGATGACGTGACTGCGCATGCACTGATGACGTGGCTGATCGGGCACTGATCACATGGCTCATCATGCACTGATCACGTGTTTATCAGGCAATGATCAGTGACTGACAGGCGCTGATCATGGGACTGTGCACGCACTGATCACGTGGCTATCATGCACTGATCACGTGACTGCGCATGCACTGATGACGTGGCTGATCGGGCACTGATCACGGGCACTGATCACGTGTTTATCAGGCAGTGATCAGTGACTGACAGGCGCTGATCAGGGGACTGTGCACGCACTGATCAGGTGGCTGATCAGGAACTGACCACCTGACCGCGCATGCAGTGATCACGTGGCTGGTCGTTCACTGATCACGTGTTTATCATACTGATCACGTGACTGAGAGGCGCTGATCACGTGACTGTGCCGTCAGTGATCACGTGGCTGAGCAGGCACTGATATCGTGACTGAGCATGCACTGATCATGTGCCGGGAGCCGGGGAGGCATTCCACTCTGGACAAAGGTCATGAGGAAGGAGGCTCGGCATACGCAAATGCGGGATCGAGCCTCAGGAGTCCACCCGGATATTCTCGAGCATCTCCCCAAAAAAACCGGAGTCTGCCTACTGTATTGCTTTGTGCTCTCACCTCTGATTTCACTGGGGGCTGTCCCCCACCACCATCTCGCTCTCTCTGTCAAAGAGTTAACTTACAGCTCCAATTCATAAAGTTCCTTGTCATTCTTCCCTTTAACTTCCAGCTGAGTCTCCATCTGGAGCGCGGAACCCACCACGCTTACTAATTATGCCTGGGCTGCTAAGACCCACTCGAGAAGGTGTCTAGGGTGAGGCACCTTTCGCTATTCGAGAGGGCGCCTGCGGCCTACGTAAGTGGTGCAAACTTCTTGTCTTGAAGTTTGATTGGTCTTCCGCGTAAACCAAGCTACTCAGTCTCTTTTCTCCACCGAATTTTCCTACTGAGCTCTCCTCATACTATTATTCTTGACATCTCTGATTAGCATATAAATAGTCGCCTAGGCCATCTCTCCTTCGAATACCCTGGATCAGTTGGGGCTGGTCCCCGGCAGGTGGCGACCGAACAGGGACCTCAGGAGGCAATACTCAAAGAGCTGAGCAGACACGAACCACGCAATCAGCAGGCAATAAGCATGGAGCTCAGCAGTGACGAATCATGCTGCTCAACTGGCAATAATCAAGCACGTGACCAGGCAGGAATCACGCAGCTCAGCTGGCAATTGTCAAGCAGATGAGCCGACAGGAATCACGCAGCTCAGATGGCAATTGTCATGCAGATGAGCCGGCAGGAATCACGCAGCTCAGCAGGCCCTGATCACGTGACTCTGCAGGCACTGATCACGTGGCTGATCAAGTCCAGATCACGTGACTGAGCATGCACTGATCACGTGGCTATCATGCACTGATGACGTGACTGCGCATGCACTGATGACGTGGCTGATCGGGCACTGATCACATGGCTCATCATGCACTGATCACGTGTTTATCAGGCAATGATCAGTGACTGACAGGCGCTGATCATGGGACTGTGCACGCACTGATCACGTGGCTATCATGCACTGATCACGTGACTGCGCATGCACTGATGACGTGGCTGTTCGGGCACTGATCACGTGTTTATCAGGCAGTGATCAGTGACTGACAGGCGCTGATCAGGGGACTGTGCACGCACTGATCAGGTGGCTGATCAGGAACTGACCACCTGACTGCGCATGCAGTGATCACGTGGCTGGTCGTTCACTGATCACGTGTTTATCATACGGTGATCACGTGACTGAGAGGCGCTGATCACGTGACTGTGCCGTCAGTGATCACGTGGCTGAGCAGGCACTGATATCGTGACTGAGCATGCACTGATCATGTGCCGGGAGCCGGGGAGGCATTCCACTCTGGACAAAGGTCATGAGGAAGGAGGCTCGGCATACGCAAATGCGGGATCGAGCCTCAGGAGTCCACCCGGATATTCTCGAGCATCTCCCCAAAAAAACCGGAGTCTGCCTACTGTATTGCTTTGTGCTCTCACCTCTGATTTCACTGGGGGCTGTCCCCCACCACCATCTCGCTCTCTCTGTCAAAGAGTTAACTTACAGCTCCAATTCATAAAGTTCCTTGTCATTCTTCCCTTTAACTTCCAGCTGAGTCTCCATCTGGAGCGCGGAACCCACCACGCTTACTAATTATGCCTGGGCTGCTAAGACCCACTCGAGAAGGTGTCTAGGGTGAGGCACCTTTCGCTATTCGAGAGGGCGCCTGCGGCCTACGTAAGTGGTGCAAACTTCTTGTCTTGAAGTTTGATTGGTCTTCCGCGTAAACCAAGCTACTCAGTCTCTTTTCTCCACCGAATTTTCCTACTGAGCTCTCCTCATACTATTATTCTTGACATCTCTGATTAGCATATAAATAGTCGCCTAGGCCATCTCTCCTTCGAATACCCTGGATCAGTTGGGGCTGGTCCCCGGCAGGTGGCGACCGAACAGGGACCTCAGGAGGCAATACTCAAAGAGCTGAGCAGACACGAACCACGCAATCAGCAGGCAATAAGCATGGAGCTCAGCAGTGACGAATCATGCTGCTCAACTGGCAATAATCAAGCACGTGACCAGGCAGGAATCACGAAGCTCAGCTGGCAATTGTCATGCAGATGAGCCGGCAGGAATCACGCAGCTCAGCAGGCCCTGATCACGTGACTCTGCAGGCACTGATCACGTGGCTGATCAAGTCCAGATCACGTGACTGAGCATGCACTGATCACGTGGCTATCATGCACTGATGACGTGACTGCGCATGCACTGATGACGTGGCTGATCGGGCACTGATCACATGGCTCATCATGCACTGATCACGTGTTTATCAGGCAATGATCAGTGACTGACAGGCGCCTATCATGGGACTGTGCACGCACAGATCACGTGGCTATCATGCACTGATCACGTGACTGCGCATGCACTGATGACGTGGCTGTTCGGGCACTGATCACGTGTTTATCAGGCAGTGATCAGTGACTGACAGGCGCTGATCAGGGGACTGTGCACGCACTGATCAGGTGGCTGATCAGGAACTGACCACCTGACCGCGCATGCAGTGATCACGTGGCTGGTCGTTCACTGATCACGTGTTTATCATGATCACGTGACTGAGAGGCGCTGATCACGTGACTGTGCCGTCAGTGATCACGTGGCTGTGCAGGCACTGATATCGTGACTGAGCATGCACTGATCATGTGCCGGGAGCCGGGGAGGCATTCCACTCTGGACAAAGGTCATGAGGAAGGAGGCTCGGCATACGCAAATGCGGGATCGAGCCTCAGGAGTCCACCCGGATATTCTCGAGCATCTCCCCCAAAAAAACCGGAGTCTGCCTACTGTATTGCTTTGTGCTCTCACCTCTGATTTCACTGGGGGCTGTCCCCCACCACCATCTCGCTCTCTCTGTCAAAGAGTTAACTTACAGCTCCAATTCATAAAGTTCCTTGTCATTCTTCCCTTTAACTTCCAGCTGAGTCTCCATCTGGAGCGCGGAACCCACCACGCTTACTAATTATGCCTGGGCTGCTAAGACCCACTCGAGAAGGTGTCTAGGGTGAGGCACCTTTCGCTATTCGAGAGGGCGCCTGCGGCCTACGTAAGTGGTGCAAACTTCTTGTCTTGAAGTTTGATTGGTCTTCCGCGTAAACCAAGCTACTCAGTCTCTTTTCTCCACCGAATTTTCCTACTGAGCTCTCCTCATACTATTATTCTTGACATCTCTGATTAGCATATAAATAGTCGCCTAGGCCATCTCTCCTTCGAATACCCTGGATCAGTTGGGGCTGGTCCCCGGCAGGTGGCGACCGAACAGGGACCTCAGGAGGCAATACTCAAAGAGCTGAGCAGACACGAACCACGCAATCAGCAGGCAATAAGCATGGAGCTCAGCAGTGACGAATCATGCTGCTCAACTGGCAATAATCAAGCACGTGACCAGGCAGGAATCACGCAGCTCAGCTGGCAATTGTCAAGCAGATGAGCCGACAGGAATCACGCAGCTCAGCTGGCAATTGTCATGCAGATGAGCCGGCAGGAATCACGCAGCTCAGCAGGCCCTGATCACGTGACTCTGCAGGCACTGATCACGTGGCTGATCAAGTCCAGATCACGTGACTGAGCATGCACTGATCACGTGGCTATCATGCACTGATGACGTGACTGCGCATGCACTGATGACGTGGCTGATCGGGCACTGATCACATGGCTCATCATGCACTGATCACGTGTTTATCAGGCAATGATCAGTGACTGACAGGCGCTGATCATGGGACTGTGCACGCACTGATCACGTGGCTATCATGCACTGATCACGTGACTGCGCATGCACTGATGACGTGGCTGTTCGGGCACTGATCACGTGTTTATCAGGCAGTGATCAGTGACTGACAGGCGCTGATCAGGGGACTGTGCACGCACTGATCAGGTGGCTGATCAGGAACTGACCACCTGACTGCGCATGCAGTGATCACGTGGCTGGTCGTTCACTGATCACGTGTTTATCATACGGTGATCACGTGACTGAGAGGCGCTGATCACGTGACTGTGCCGTCAGTGATCACGTGGCTGAGCAGGCACTGATATCGTGACTGAGCATGCACTGATCATGTGCCGGGAGCCGGGGAGGCATTCCACTCTGGACAAAGGTCATGAGGAAGGAGGCTCGGCATACGCAAATGCGGGATCGAGCCTCAGGAGTCCACCCGGATATTCTCGAGCATCTCCCCCAAAAAACCGGAGTCTGCCTACTGTATTGCTTTGTGCTCTCACCTCTGATTTCACTGGGGCTGTCCCCCACCACCATCTCGCTCTCTCTGTCAAAGAGTTAACTTACAGCTCCAATTCATAAAGTTCCTTGTCATTCTTCCCTTTAACTTCCAGCTGAGTCTCCATCTGGAGCGCGGAACCCACCACGCTTACTAATTATGCCTGGGCTGCTAAGACCCACTCGAGAAGGTGTCTAGGGTGAGGCACCTTTCGCTATTCGAGAGGGCGCCTGCGGCCCACGTAAGTGGTGCAAACTTCTTGTCTTGAAGTTTGATTGGTCTTCCGCGTAAACCAAGCTACTCAGTCTCTTTTCTCCACCGAATTTTCCTACTGAGCTCTCCTCATACTATTATTCTTGACATCTCTGATTAGCATATAAATAGTCGCCTAGGCCATCTCTCCTTCGAATACCCTGGATCAGTTGGGGCTGGTCCCCGGCAGGTGGCGACCGAACAGGGACCTCAGGAGGCAATACTCAAAGAGCTGAGCAGACACGAACCACGCAATCAGCAGGCAATAAGCATGGAGCTCAGCAGTGACGAATCATGCTGCCCAACTGGCAATAATCAAGCACGTGACCAGGCAGGAATCACGCAGCTCAGCTGGCAATTGTCAAGCAGATGAGCCGACAGGAATCACGCAGCTCAGATGGCAATTGTCATGCAGATGAGCCGGCAGGAATCACGCAGCTCAGCAGGCCCTGATCACGTGACTCTGCAGGCACTGATCACGTGGCTGATCAAGTACAGATCACGTGACTGAGCATGCACTGATCACGTGGCTATCATGCACTGATGACGGGACTGCGCATGCACTGATGACGTGGCTGATCGGGCACTGATCACATGGCTCATCATGCACTGATCACGTGTTTCTCAGGCAATGATCAGTGACTGACAGGCGCTGATCATGGGACTGTGCACGCACTGATCACGTGGCTATCATGCACTGATCACGTGACTGCGCATGCACTGATGACGTGGCTGTTCGGGCACTGATCACGTGTTTATCAGGCAGTGATCAGTGACTGACAGGCGCTGATCAGGGGACTGTGCACGCACTGATCAGGTGGCTGATCAGGAACTGACCACCTGACCGCGCATGCAGTGATCACGTGGCTGGTCGTTCACTGATCACGTGTTTATCATACTCACGTGACTGAGAGGCGCTGATCACGTGACTGTGCCGTCAGTGATCACGTGGCTGAGCAGGCACTGATATCGTGACTGAGCATGCACTGATCATGTGCCGGGAGCCGGGGAGGCATTCCACTCTGGACAAAGGTCATGAGGAAGGAGGCTCGGCATACGCAAATGCGGGATCGAGCCTCAGGAGTCCACCCGGATATTCTCGAGCATCTCCCCCAAAAAACTGGAGTCTGCCTACTGTATTGCTTTGTGCTCTCACCTCTGATTTCACTGGGGGCTGTCCCCCACCACCATCTCGCTCTCTCTGTCAAAGAGTTAACTTACAGCTCCAATTCATAAAGTTCCTTGTCATTCTTCCCTTTAACTTCCAGCTGAGTCTCCATCTGGAGCGCGGAACCCACCACGCTTACTAATTATGCCTGGGCTGCTAAGACCCACTCGAGAAGGTGTCTAGGGTGAGGCACCTTTCGCTATTCGAGAGGGCGCCTGCGGCCTACGTAAGTGGTGCAAACTTCTTGTCTTGAAGTTTGATTGGTCTTCCGCGTAAACCAAGCTACTCAGTCTCTTTTCTCCACCGAATTTTCCTACTGAGCTCTCCTCATACTATTATTCTTGACATCTCTGATTAGCATATAAATAGTCGCCTAGGCCATCTCTCCTTCGAATACCCTGGATCAGTTGGGGCTGGTCCCCGGCAGGTGGCGACCGAACAGGGACCTCAGGAGGCAATACTCAAAGAGCTGAGCAGACACGAACCACGCAATCAGCAGGCAATAAGCATGGAGCTCAGCAGTGCCGAATCATGCTGCTCAACTGGCAATAATCAAGCACGTGACCAGGCAGGAATCACGCAGCTCAGCTGGCAATTGTCAAGCAGATGAGCCGACAGGAATCACGCAGCTCAGATGGCAATTGTCATGCAGATGAGCCGGCAGGAATCACGCAGCTCAGCAGGCCCTGATCACGTGACTCTGCAGGCACTGATCACGTGGCTGATCAAGTCCAGATCACGTGACTGAGCATGCACTGATCACGTGGCTATCATGCACTGATGACGTGGCTGATCGGGCACTGATCACATGGCTCATCATGCACTGATCACGTGTTTATCAGGCAATGATCAGTGACTGACAGGCGCTGATCATGGGACTGTGCACGCACTGATCACGTGGCTATCATGCACTGATCACGTGACTGCGCATGCACTGATGACGTGGCTGTTCGGGCACTGATCACGTGTTTATCAGGCAGTGATCAGTGACTGACAGGCGCTGATCAGGGGACTGTGCACGCACTGATCAGGTGGCTGATCAGGAACTGACCACCTGACTGCGCATGCAGTGATCACGTGGCTGGTCGTTCACTGATCACGTGTTTATCATACGGTGATCACGTGACTGAGAGGCGCAGATCACGTGACTGTGCCGTCAGTGATCAGGTGGCTGAGCAGGCACTGATATCGTGACTGAGCATGCACTGATCATGTGCCGGGAGCCGGGAGGCATTCCACTCTGGACAAAGGTCATGAGGAAGGAGGCTCGGCATACGCAAATGCGGGATCGAGCCTCAGGAGTCCACCCGGATATTCTCGAGCATCTCCCCCCAAAAAAACTGAGTCTGCCTACTGTATTGCTTTGTGCTCTCACCTCTGATTTCACTGGGGGCTGTCCCACACCACCATCTCGCTCTCTCTGTCAAAGAGTTAACTTACAGCTCCAATTCATAAAGTTCCTTGTCATTCTTCCCTTTAACTTCCAGCTGAGTCTCCATCTGGAGCGCGGAACCCACCACGCTTCCTAATTATGCCTGGGCTGCTAAGACCCACTCGAGAAGGTGTCTAGGGTGAGGCACCTTTCGCTATTCGAGAGGGCGCCTGCGGCCTACGTAAGTGGTGCAAACTTCTTGTCTTGAAGTTTGATTGGTCTTCCGCGTAAACCAAGCTACTCAGTCTCTTTTCTCCACCGAATTTTCCTACTGAGCTCTCCTCATACTATTATTCTTGACATCTCTGATTAGCATATAAATAGTCGCCTAGGCCATCTCTCCTTCGAATACCCTGGATCAGTTGGGGCTGGTCCCCGGCAGGTGGCGACCGAACAGGGACCTCAGGAGGCAATACTCAAAGAGCTGAGCAGACACGAACCACGCAATCAGCAGGCAATAAGCATGGAGCTCAGCAGTGACGAATCATGCTGCTCAACTGGCAATAATCAAGCACGTGACCAGGCAGGAATCACGCAGCTCAGCTGGCAATTGTCAAGCAGATGAGCCGACAGGAATCACGCAGCTCAGCTGGCAATTGTCATGCAGATGAGCCGGCAGGAATCACGCAGCTCAGCAGGCCCTGATCACGTGACTCTGCAGGCACTGATCACGTGGCTGATCAAGTCCAGATCACGTGACTGAGCATGCACTGATCACGTGGCTATCATGCACTGATGACGTGACTGCGCATGCACTGATGACGTGGCTGATCGGGCACTGATCACATGGCTCATCATGCACTGATCACGTGTTTATCAGGCAATGATCAGTGACTGACAGGCGCTGATCATGGGACTGTGCACGCACTGATCACGTGGCTATCATGCACTGATCACGTGACTGCGCATGCACTGATGACGTGGCTGTTCGGGCACTGATCACGTGTTTATCAGGCAGTGATCAGTGACTGACAGGCGCTGATCAGGGACTGTGCACGCACTGATCAGGTGGCTGATCAGGAACTGACCACCTGACCGCGCATGCAGTGATCACGTGGCTGGTCGTTCACTGATCACGTGTTTATCATACGGTGATCACGTGACTGAGAGGCGCTGATCACGTGACTGTGCCGTCAGTGATCACGTGGCTGAGCAGGCACTGATATCGTGACTGAGCATGCACTGATCATGTGCCGGGAGCCGGGGAGGCATTCCACTCTGGACAAAGGTCATGAGGAAGGAGGCTCGGCATACGCAAATGCGGGATCGAGCCTCAGGAGTCCACCCGGATATTCTCGAGCATCTCCCCCCAAAAAAACCGGAGTCTGCCTACTGTATTGCTTTGTGCTCTCACCTCTGATTTCACTGGGGGCTGTCCCCCACCACCATCTCGCTCTCTCTGTCAAAGAGTTAACTTACAGCTCCAATTCATAAAGTTCCTTGTCATTCTTCCCTTTAACTTCCAGCTGAGTCTCCATCTGGAGCGCGGAACCCACCACGCTTACTAATTATGCCTGGGCTGCTAAGACCCACTCGAGAAGGTGTCTAGGGTGAGGCACCTTTCGCTATTCGAGAGGCGCCTGCGGCCTACGTAAGTGGTGCAAACTTCTTGTCTTGAAGTTTGATTGGTCTTCCGCGTAAACCAAGCTACTCAGTCTCTTTTCTCCACCGAATTTTCCTACTGAGCTCTCCTCATACTATTATTCTTGACATCTCTGATTAGCATATAAATAGTCGCCTAGGCCATCTCTCCTTCGAATACCCTGGATCAGTTGGGGCTGGTCCCCGGCAGGTGGCGACCGAACAGGGACCTCAGGAGGCAATACTCAAAGAGCTGAGCAGACACGAACCACGCAATCAGCAGGCAATAAGCATGGAGCTCAGCAGTGACGAATCATGCTGCTCAACTGGCAATAATCAAGCACGTGACCAGGCAGGAATCACGCAGCTCAGCTGGCAATTGTCAAGCAGATGAGCCGACAGGAATCACGCAGCTCAGCTGGCAATTGTCATGCAGATGAGCCGGCAGGAATCACGCAGCTCAGCAGGCCCTGATCACGTGACTCTGCAGGCACTGATCACGTGGCTGATCAAGTCCAGATCACGTGACTGAGCATGCACTGATCACGTGGCTATCATGCACTGATGACGTGACTGCGCATGCACTGATGACGTGGCTGATCGGGCACTGATCACATGGCTCATCATGCACTGATCACGTGTTTATCAGGCAATGATCAGTGACTGACAGGCGCTGATCATGGGACTGTGCACGCACTGATCACGTGGCTATCATGCACTGATCACGTGACTGCGCATGCACTGATGACGTGGCTGTTCGGGCACTGATCACGTGTTTATCAGGCAGTGATCAGTGACTGACAGGCGCTGATCAGGGGACTGTGCACGCACTGATCAGGTGGCTGATCAGGAACTGACCACCTGACCGCGCATGCAGTGATCACGTGGCTGGTCGTTCACTGATCACGTGTTTATCATACGGTGATCACGTGACTGAGAGGCGCTGATCACGTGACTGTGCCGTCAGTGATCACGTGGCTGAGCAGGCACTGATATCGTGACTGAGCATGCACTGATCATGTGCCGGGAGCCGGGGAGGCATTCCACTCTGGACAAAGGTCATGAGGAAGGAGGCTCGGCATACGCAAATGCGGGATCGAGCCTCAGGAGTCCACCCGGATATTCTCGAGCATCTCCCCCCAAAAAACCGGAGTCTGCCTACTGTATTGCTTTGTGCTCTCACCTCTGATTTCACTGGGGGCTGTCCCCCACCACCATCTCGCTCTCTCTGTCAAAGAGTTAACTTACAGCTCCAATTCATAAAGTTCCTTGTCATTCTTCCCTTTAACTTCCAGCTGAGTCTCCATCTGGAGCGCGGAACCCACCACGCTTACTAATTATGCCTGGGCTGCTAAGACCCACTCGAGAAGGTGTCTAGGGTGAGGCACCTTTCGCTATTCGAGAGGGCGCCTGCGGCCTACGTAAGTGGTGCAAACTTCTTGTCTTGAAGTTTGATTGGTCTTCCGCGTAAACCAAGCTACTCAGTCTCTTTTCTCCACCGAATTTTCCTACTGAGCTCTCCTCATACTATTATTCTTGACATCTCTGATTAGCATATAAATAGTCGCCTAGGCCATCTCTCCTTCGAATACCCTGGATCAGTTGGGGCTGGTCCCCGGCAGGTGGCGACCGAACAGGGACCTCAGGAGGCAATACTCAAAGAGCTGAGCAGACACGAACCACGCAATCAGCAGGCAATAAGCATGGAGCTCAGCAGTGACGAATCATGCTGCTCAACTGGCAATAATCAAGCACGTGACCAGGCAGGAATCACGCAGCTCAGCTGGCAATTGTCAAGCAGATGAGCCGACAGGAATCACGCAGCTCAGCTGGCAATTGTCATGCAGATGAGCCGGCAGGAATCACGCAGCTCAGCAGGCCCTGATCACGTGACTCTGCAGGCACTGATCACGTGGCTGATCAAGTCCAGATCACCTGACTGAGCATGCACTGATCACGTGGCTATCATGCACTGATGACGTGACTGCGCATGCACTGATGACGTGGCTGATCGGGCACTGATCACATGGCTCATCATGCACTGATCACGTGTTTATCAGGCAATGATCAGTGACTGACAGGCGCTGATCAAGGGACTGTGCAGGCACTGATCACGTGGCTATCATGCACTGATCACGTGACTGCGCATGCACTGATGACGTGGCTGATCAGGCACTGATCACATGGCTCATCATGCACTGATCACGTGTTTATCAGGAAATGATCAGTGACTGACAGGCGCTGATCATGGGACTGTGCACGCACTGATCACGTGGCTATCATGCACTGATCACGTGACTGCGCATGCACTGATGTCGTGGCTGTTCGGGCACTGATCACGTGTTTATCAGGCAGTGATCAGTGACTGACAGGCGCTGATCAGGGACTGTGCACGCACTGATCAGGTGGCTGATCAGGAACTGACCACCTGACTGCGCATGCAGTGATCACGTGGCTGGTCGTTCACTGATCACGTGTTTATCATACGGTGATCACGTGACTGAGAGGCGCTGATCACGTGACTGTGCCGTCAGTGATCACGTGGCTGAGCAAGCACTGATATCGTGACTGAGCATGCACTGATCATGTGCCGGGAGCCGGGGAGGCATTCCACTCTGGACAAAGGTCATGAGGAAGGAGGCTCGGCATACGCAAATGCGGGATCGAGCCTCAGGAGTCCACCCGGATATTCTCGAGCATCTCCCCCCCAAAAAAACCGGAGTCTGCCTACTGTATTGCTTTGTGCTCTCACCTCTGATTTCACTGGGGGCTGTCCCCCACCACCATCTCGCTCTCTCTGTCAAAGAGTTAACTTACAGCTCCAATTCATAAAGTTCCTTGTCATTCTTCCCTTTAACTTCCAGCTGAGTCTCCATCTGGAGCGCGGAACCCACCACGCTTACTAATTATGCCTGGGCTGCTAAGACCCACTCGAGAAGGTGTCTAGGGTGAGGCACCTTTCGCTATTCGAGAGGCGCCTGCGGCCTACGTAAGTGGTGCAAACTTCTTGTCTTGAAGTTTGATTGGTCTTCCGCGTAAACCAAGCTACTCAGTCTCTTTTCTCCACCGAATTTTCCTACTGAGCTCTCCTCATACTATTATTCTTGACATCTCTGATTAGCATTTAAATAGTCGCCTAGGCCATCTCTCCTTCGAATACCCTGGATCAGTTGGGGCTGGTCCCCGGCAGGTAGCGACCGAACAGGGACCTCAGGAGGCAATACTCAAAGAGCTGAGCAGACACGAACCACGCAATCAGCAGGCAATAAGCATGGAGCTCAGCAGTGACGAATTATGCTGCTCAACTGGCAATAATCAAGCACGTGACCAGGCAGGAATCACGCAGCTCAGCTGGCAATTGTCAAGCAAATGAGCCGACAGGAATCACGCAGCTCAGCAGGCCCTGATCACGTGACTCTGCAGGCACTGATCACGTGGCTGATCAAGTCCAGATCACGTGACTGAGCATGCACTGATCACGTGGCTATCATGCACTGATGACGTGACTGCGCATGCACTGATGACGTGGCTGATCGGGCACTGATCACATGGCTCATCATGCACTGATCACGTGTTTATCAGGCAATGATCAGTGACTGACAGGCGCTGATCATGGGACTGTGCACGCACTGATCACGTGGCTATCATGCACTGATCACGTGACTGCGCATGCACTGATGACGTGGCTGTTCGGGCACTGATCACGTGTTTATCAGGCAGTGATCAGTGACTGACAGGCGCTGATCAGGGGACTGTGCACGCACTGATCAGGTGGCTGATCAGGAACTGACCACCTGACCGCGCATGCAGTGATCACGTGGCTGGTCGTTCACTGATCACGTGTTTATCATACGGTGATCACGTGACTGAGAGGCGCTGATCACGTGACTGTGCCGTCAGTGATCACGTGGCTGAGCAGGCACTGATATCGTGACTGAGCATGCACTGATCATGTGCCGGGAGCCGGGGAGGCATTCCACTCTGGACAAAGGTCATGAGGAAGGAGGCTCGGCATACGCAAATGCGGGATCGAGCCTCAGGAGTCCACCCGGATGTTCTCGAGCATCTCCCCCAAAAAAACCGGAGTCTGCCTACTGTATTGCTTTGTGCTCTCACCTCTGATTTCACTGGGGGCTGTCCCCCACCACCATCTCGCTCTCTCTGTCAAAGAGTTAACTTACAGCTCCAATTCATAAAGTTCCTTGTCATTCTTCCCTTTAACTTCCAGCTGAGTCTCCATCTGGAGCGCGGAACACACCACGCTTACTAATTATGCCTGGGCTGCTAAGACCCACTCGAGAAGGTGTCTAGGGTGAGGCACCTTTCGCTATTCGAGAGGCGCCTGCGGCCTACGTAAGTGGTGCAAACTTCTTGTCTTGAAGTTTGATTGGTCTTCCGCGTAAACCAAGCTACTCAGTCTCTTTTCTCCACCAAATTTTCCTACTGAGCTCTCCTCATACTATTATTCTTGACATCTCTGATTAGCATATAAATAGTCGCCTAGGCCATCTCTCCTTTGAATACCCTGGATCAGTTGGGGTTGGTCCCCGGCAGGTGGCGACCGAACAGGGACCTCAGGAGGCAATACTCAAAGAGCTGAGCAGACACGAACCACGCAATCAGCAGGCAATAAGCCTGGAGCTCAGCAGTGACGAATCATGCTGCTCAACTGGCAATAATCAAGCACGTGACCATACCTGAATCACGCAGCTCAGATCGCAATTGTCATGCAGATGAGCCGGCAGGAATCACGCAGCTCAGCAGGCCCTGATCACATGACTCTGCAGGCACTGACCACGTGGCTGATCAAGTACAGATCACGTGACTGAGCATGCACTGATCACGTGGCTATCATGCACTGATGACGTGACTGCGAATGCACTGATGACGTGGCTGATCGGGCACTTGATC